>NW_008332816.1:252960-285338 GCF_000622305.1 Nannospalax galili
TCCTGGATCTCCGTCCAAATGAAGGGCTCACTTTCCCATGTAACTTCATAGAGGGGCCTTGCCAATTCAGCAAATCCTGGGATTCATAGCGGCAGAATCCTGCTGACACCAGGAATTCTCTCACTGCCCTCCGGGAGTGAGGGGTGGGTATCTTTAGCACTGTCTCTTTCCTGGCATCTGTAAGCCATCTTTATCCTTCCTTTAATATGTATCCCAGATAGGCGACCTCTCTCTGGCATATGTGGGCTTTCTTGGCAGATGCCCAATATCCCAATCTGCCTAGGGTCGCCAGGAGATCTCTGGTTCCCTGCTAACAGACACTGCAAGGCATTATCAGCAGCTATTAAGATGTCATCCACATATTGTAATAGGGTAAGCTGGGGGTGTTCCAGCCTGTACTCACCCAGGTCTTCATGGAAAGCCTCATCAAACAGGGTAGGCAAATTTTTGAATCCCTGTGGCAGGCGGGTCCAAGTCAGCTGCCTGTTGAAGCCAATCTCCTGGTCTTGCCATTCGAAAGCAAAGAAGGGTTGGCTCTCTTTGGCCAGAGGCAGGATAAAGAAGGCATCTTTCAAGTCTAACACCATGTACCAGTTTCTGGAAGGTGGCAAAGAACTCAGGATAGTGTAAGGATTAGGTACCGTTGGATGTACATCCATAACCCACTTGTTCACCTCTCTCAAGTCCTGGACTGGCCGGTAGTCCATTGAATTTGGCTTTTTGACCGGCAGGAGGGGGGTATTCCAAGCCAATCAGCAAGGCACCAAGACGCCTTGATCCCTCAGGCACTGGATATGAGGAGTGATCCCCAGCCTGGCCTCCTGGGACATAGGGTACTGTTTAACTCTGGCTGGTAGGATTCCAGGCTCAATCTCTATCCAGATGGGGGGCCAGTGGGTGGACAGCCCCATGCCCCCTGTCTCAGCCCAGGCTGTGGGGAACTCCTTTAGCTGGGTGGAAACCTCCTCCTTTGGTGTAGAGGCCGGTTTTTGATGTAACCTAAACTCATCTTCCAGTTGTAGGGTGAGTACCTGGATTGGGTGGCCTTCTTGGTCAGTCATTTGGGCCCCACTAGGGGTGAAATGAATGTAGGCTCCAATTTTGGTGGGCAAGTCTCTGCCCAGGAATGGGTAAGGGCACTCTGGCATGACCAGGAAGGAGTGGGACACCCAGCCCTTGCCCAGGTCCACTTTTCTTCAAGTTGTCCATGAGTATTGGTTCATGCCAGTAGCCCCCTGTACCCAGGACTTTTTATGTGATAGTTTTCCTTGGGGCTCAGTTAATACCAAGTGTTGGGCACCTGTGTCTACATGGAAGCTCACAGGCATCCCCTCCACTTTGAGGGTTACCCTAGGTTCAGGGAGGGGATCCAAACCCCAACCTCCCTAGTTTCTTATTTCTCTGAGCTCAAGGATTTGCACTCCTTCTTGGGCCCTGCCTCGCCCAGCAGGTTTTTCTGGGCAATCTTTCATCCAGTGGGCCATCTTTTTGCAATAGGTACATTGGTTCCTCTGTAACCTTGGTCACCCTTCCCGGGGTTTCCTACCTGAGTCCGCAGAGAGGTAGCACAGTTGGCGTTCCTGCTCATCAGATGACTGTAGTCATAGCCAGAAGGATCATAGTGAAGTCTCGGGTCTGCTTGGCACTAGCAGCAGCAGTGGCTTGAGCCTGTTTGTCTTCCAGGCTTTCTAGACCCTCTCTGTCACTGCCAAAAGCTCCAGCAGAGTCTTATCTGCCAATCTATCTAGTTTCTGTAATTTGCGCCTAACATCAGGTGCTGACTGGTTGACAAAGGCCAATATGACTCCATTCTTGTTTTCTGGTACCTCTGGATTCATGGGTGTATAAGTGCAGAACGCCTCAAGGATCCTCTCTAAAAAGGCTGCTGGGGATTCTGTCTTTTCTTGCTGCAGATCACTAATCTTAGCCAAATTAGTCGGGAGCTTGCCGTGACCCAGAGAACCCCCCCCCCATTAGAGTCTGGCAGTAGACCTGGAGCCTCTCCTTACCTTCTGCCACATTGAAGTCCCATTTTGGTTGGACTAATGGGAAGGCTTCATTGATCAGCACCTGGTTGGTGGTGGGATTCCCATCCACCCTGGGGACCAGATTCTGGGCCTCAGTTTGGATCCAGTCCCTCTCCTCGGTGGTAAATAGAATCTGTAATAGCTGTTGGATGTCATCCCAAGTGGGATGATGGGTGAAAAGAACAGATTCTAACAGATCAATAAGGCCCTGTGGTTTCCAGAGAATTTGGGCGTTTGCAATTTCCAATTGTAGAGGTCACTGGTGGCAAATGGCCAATATTGCATTTGTTGGGCTCCTGCCTCATTAAAGGGTCCCACTTCCCTTAAGGGAAGGACGGTGGAGTCTGCTGCTGCTCGTGGCTGTCCTCTCTGGACCCTCCTCCGAGTTTGGGGGGGTCTCACCCCTAGGGGCTTGGGCTGCCTCAGCCTCTCCTGGGGGCTCTAAACACCCTGGTTGTGCCGGCAGTGTTGGGGAGGCTCATGCAGAAGTTCTTCCTCCGTTCCACCCTGGAGGACAGGATAAAGTGGGGCGGAGCTGACGGTTTAGTTTCACTTTTCTGCCGCTTGTCATCACGCAGGGTGAGGATGGTTGTTTTTGAACCCTGTGGTGGCAAAAATGGTTTGAGCCATCCAGGGGGGCTCTTCAACCAGGGCCTGCCAGGTCATGATATAAGGAACCTGGTCGGGGTGTCCTGGCTGCCTGAAAATAATATTTTTAACCTTGAAAATAGTGGGGAGGTCAAACATTCCCCCTTCCAGCCATCCAGTGTCAAAGGTTGGCCATTCATTCCTGCAAAGGACAAAGAGTCTTCCCTTTTTGACCTCCAGCCCTTGTCCTCTAGCCTTCTTTATGAAGTCAGAAAAATGATCCTGAAAAAGACTCAAAGGTGTTACTTGACTTTTTCCCATGTCCTCAACTAAGTAAGTCACAAATAACACTGAAAACACAAAGACACACACTGACAAAATAATACTTCCCGGCGCTGTAAACAAGAACTGAAAGTGGGATGTTGGCCTCTCGACGCTCCATGGACAGACACGACCTGCCTTTCCCATCCAAAGTTACAAGTGGAATCCAATCCCTATCAGTTGGGTACGGAACATCTCCCGAGTCCCATGGCCTGGGGTCTTCCAGCGCATCTGCCTAGACTGCCAACAGGCTAACATGGTAACGGGGCCCAAAACCAAAAGCGCGCAACACACACAAACAAGAGGGCAAAGACACTTACTGGCCGGGCCAGGCTCAATGCTCTGGGGGTTCTGTGGGGGTTTTGGGGATCCCAGGACAAGCCCCCAAATGTTATGCCCAGATCTCGTGACCCCCTAATGACCACCAAGGAGTCTGGAGTGTATGAAACAGCAAAGAGCCTTTATTCAGGCTTAAGCTCGGGCCCTCAGATTTCACCGACGCAGGGGATCCGTACTGAGAGCCCCAATCTAGGGTGGGGTACGCTTTTATAGGGAAGTTTCACAGAAGCCCACGTGCACCAAGCATCCTTTAAAATAATTGGGTGGTCCTATGCCCTGAGTAAGGGGAGGATTCTTATTGGTAGGGGCTGGCTGTTATCTGTGGGGCCAGAAGTTTCTGTTTTTACCTTATAAGGCTGCTATATGCCCGGGCTTGCTTGATCTATAGCTTTCCGGGATGGGGGTGGTAGCTGAAGATTACAACATGCCTGGGCATGCCCGGGCTTGCCTGAAACAGCTAGTCAAAATGGAGTTAGTGCCGCCTCAAGCCAAGCAAATTACAGAAGCAGAAAGAAGCGGTTAGACGAGTCAGGGTCCCACACACAGTGGCACATGTGTGCCCAAATACACAACATATCATGCACACAGTTAAATAATAAGTAACACCCAGGGGATATCAGCCAACCTGGGCCACACAGCAAGACTGACCCTGTCTCAAAATACACTGAAAGAGAAGAGATACAAAATATATAAATAACAGCATGCTCTTCAACACATATATACAACTTTTATTGTCTTGTCAGTTAAAAAGCTAAAAGGGCTGGGGATGCGGCTCAGTAGGCGAGCACTTGCCTAACTGGTGCAAGGATTTAGGTCCCATCCCAGCACAAAAAAGAAAAAGAAAGAAAAAATGTTAATACAGCTGTACTGAATGTATTAGAATAGGGAATTAAGAATTAAGAATTGTATTGAATGTAATAGAATTAAGAAACTAAGAATCAAAAAAGAACTCTAGCAAAAGTATATAAACATATCCAAAGTGTGTACATTAAAGATAAGAGCATCACTTAGTAGCCCTAGAATGTAACCTAGCAACCTGAGTGTAACTGTGTGATTAGCCAAATGATGTAAGAAACTGATAAACATATGTTCGCCAAGTAATGCATAAGGACTATAAAAACCCAGAGGAAAATCAGTCTGTGGGCGCACATATGAGCTGAACTCCCGTCGGCTGTGCGGCCCCATCTTCTGACTGATCCGGTCTCTGGACCATGAGAAAAAGAGGAACTTCACGTCACGAACATCCGGACCTGACTCGACCCTCTACCGCGAGACAACGAGACTACCATATCCGACTGAGATGACGTCACTCGGGCATTGGCCTTAGGACTGGTACTCTTATCTGTCGTTGTGTTATGTGTGAAATTGTTTATGATTCCCCAAATAAATGCATTGAAAGACATTGGCTCTAGAAATATTTATCCTTCCTCGCATCATGAGGTGATGCTCAACTAAGCCTTAATAACTCCACTCACGACAACAGCACTTTAAATATGCCCCACCTTCAGTCCATAAATACCAAAACTTTTCCTTGATCCTTGATCCAAACATACCTACGGGGCTGGGGATAGCTGAGCGATAGAGCACTTGCCCTCAGATGCACAAGGCCCTAAGTTCAATCCCCATCCCCACACCCTCACCCCCCCCCAAAGAAAATCACCCACAGTGTCATGAAAGTCTGGGTTTTCTAGAGTTAAGCTAATTCGGCCCCAGGGGTATTTTCATGAAGAGTCTGGGAGCTTGACACCGCCGGCTGTTGGTCAGTCTTCTCTTCCAAACTGTGCCAGATTCCATATCCAAAATAAATAGCAAATCCTGGAAGAAAAGGGAGGTGGTGGGGTCGTAACAGTCACTTCCTTTGATGTTCACTCATGCCCATCGGGGATTCTCCACATGGTCCCAGATAGTTTCAAAGGGAGGCCATGGAGGACTGTTGATCCCTGTTGCCCAGAAGTCTCTTCCCCACTCACCAGTCAGCATACAGACTCCAAAGCAAGCCCAGGTCCCAGCAGCCATTTGCATCATTAGGTAGACATTCATAAAGATGCTCAGTAGAGGGAGCAGAGGCAGTGCAGGGACCTGTGGACAGAATCTGAATCCCTGCACTCACCACACACCTGTGCTCTCCCTCTGGGCCTAGCACCCAGCCCTGTCTAGGCTGTGCAATCAGTGCTCACCCCAAAGACCCCATGGAATGTTCCAGAAGGGACAGGTATTAAGACAGGCATACACCACCACTCCCGATTTATTTGATGCTGGAGATCAAACCTAGGGCTACATGAATGCTAAGCAAGTACTTTACCAACCGAGCTAAATCCTCACCTCCCCCAATCTAGCCCCAGCTACTTTTTCAGTACTGGGGGCTGGGCTCCTCCTGCATGTTAAGCACTCTACCACTGAGTTACATCTCCCGGCCTTTTTGTTTGGGGTTTGGGGGGTTGAAAAAAAATTTTTTTTAAATATGTATGTGGTAGAGGGGAGGGTTTGTGCATGTGAATGTAGGTGACCTCAGAGGCAGAAGATCCCCTGGAGCAGGAATTACAGGCAGTTGTGAGCTGTCCAAAGCGAGTCCTGGGAACCAAGACCTTGGGCTCACTGCAAGAGCAGCCGGTGCTCTTAGCTGCTGAGCCATCTCTCCAGCCCCTTGATTTTGCTTTTGGTTTTGTTTTGTTTTTCCTTTTTGGTTCATTGGTTGTGTGAGGCAGGATCTCATGTAGTTGAGGCTGGCCTCAAACTCACTATGTAGCCAAGGCTGACCTTGAACTCCTGAGCCTCTTCTCCCCAACTCCCTAGTGATGAGAGTAATGGGCATTTACCACCACACCCGGATTATTTTTATTCTCAAACCACATCACTAAGTTGCCTGAGCTGGCTGTGAGCTTACTCTTACAGCCCAAGCTGGCCTTTAAATTGTGATCCTTCTGCCTCAGCCTCCCTGAGTAGCTGGAATCACAGTCATACACCACGATTCCTGGCTTTGTCTATTGGTTTTCTTTTTTTTAGGGGGAGAGTATTTTTTTATGTGTATGAGTGTTATGCCTGCATGTATATAAGTACACCTATGTCACATAATGCCTATGGGTGCCAGATCCCCTGGAACTGTAGTTAAGGATGGTGGTTAGCCACCATGTGGGTGCTGGGAACCAAACCCAGGTCCCCTGCAAAAGCAGCCAGTTCTCTCAGCTGCTGAACCCTCTCTCCAGCCCCTCTCCATTGGTTTTATCAGCCTCTTTCCTTTCCAGTACAGTAAAACATGCTTAGGCCTCAAGGTAGCCAGGACCACTCACCCAGGTTGGGCATCTGAGGACAGTAGAGGTCACCTACCTTGAAGTGGAGAGTTGTAGCCTTCTGGGGCTGTCTCCAGATGACAGCCACCATGCCAACAATGAGAAACAGTAATGAAACAGCCACGGCGATCAAAACCAGGTCTCCAGAGAGCAGGTGCCTGGGCCACTGGGCCAGGATCAGGCACAGGAACATCAGCAGGAAGACTGAAAGCCAAGTTGTAGAGAACGAGTCCAACATCCAGGAGCCAAGTGTGTCAGAACCCTGTGCCACACCCCACCAATCTACCCATCCCACAACTTCCCCTCAGCCTGCCACACATTCCCTGGGTTTTCTGTCAGCTTCCAAATGCCCAAGGCGAAAGTCCCACCATGTACCAAGCAGGGAGGCACATCCATAGACAACCCGACCGGATCTCAGAGTGGGGGTGGCATCTGTGGGGACACACAGACTCCTCAGAATCCCCACACTTCTTGCTTTCGGAACGGGCTCTAGGGATGAAGCTTCAGGCGTAGGCCTCATCTCAACAGCTCCACCCTCAGATTTTTCATTCTTACCAGAGTTTAGGTTCTGGTCTGGCTGGTATCTGAATGAGAGGTGTGGGAAATATTAACAGCAGCCCCATGCATCCAACAGCAGACATCCAGGATCAGCACCCAGCCATCCTGTGCCCCAGAGCCCCAGCCAGGTGTGGTGGTGTCTCACCTGAGGACCAGAACAGAAAAGGCCACCAGGGAGTAGGTGAGCAGGGTCCCGATGGATGTGAGATCCACAAGATCACTGAGCTCAAAAAGAACAGCCATGGATGCCACAAATCAAGGAATAAAACAGGGAAAAGGAGACTGGATGGATGACTCAGTGGCTAGGGATACTGCCTTCTCTTGCAGAGGACCCAGGCTCGGTTCCCAGCATCCATGGGGTGGCTAACAAACCCACATAACTCCAGCTCCAGCGCAGCCAGTGCCCTCTTCTGGCTCCCTCAGGCACTGCACGCTCGTGGTACACCTACACACATGCAAGCGAAACACTCATAAAATATTCTTTTAAAAGAGGAGGGGTGCTGTGGTTTATATAGGAAATGCCCTATGTAGGCTCATGCATTTGAACACTTGGTCTCCAAATGGTGATGGTGTTTGGAAAGGTTATCAGAATCTTTAGAATATGGAGCCTTGCTAGAAGAAGCACATCAAGGGGCAGGCATTGGGGTTTTAGAGCCTGGCCCACTTCCTGTTCTCTCTCTCTGCTTCCTGACTGCAGATGCAATGTGAGGAGCTAGCCTCAGGCTCCTGCTGCTGGCCTTCCCTGTCATGATGGACTCTCTCTGAAACTGTGAACCAAATAAACCCTTTCTCTCCCTAAATGTCTTTTGTCCCTGTATTCTATCACAGCAACAGAAAAGAAACCAATGGCCGGGCGAGGCGGGGGGCATGAGAAATTAGCTACTGTGGGGTGGTGGCACACACCTTTAATCCCAGCACTAGGGAGGCAGAGACAGAGCTCTGTGAGATAGAGGCTAGCCTGGTCTAAATAGCGAGTTCCAGGCCAGCTGGAAAAAGGAAAAAAAAAAAAAAAAAAAAAAAAAAAAAAAAACAAAAAACAGTAAAGAAGAATTATGAAATTGATCATCAGGCTGCTGCCTGTTTGACTTTACCTGCTATGAGTCCACAAATGACAGTAGCCAGGACAGGCGTGTATGTCCGAGAATGGATGCAGGCAAGTTTACAGAATAGGAGTCCATCCTCTGCCATGGAATAGACCACCCCAGGCACAGGGAACATGGAACCCAGGAGGCTAGGAGGGGAGAGGAACATAGGCAGAGGCTGTGGCATAGCAGAAACGGATAGGTCACCCCACATGGACTAAACAGCGGGTCCGTTCCCCTCCCTCCCCTCTCCTCCACGCATGTCAAGGGCCAGAGAACATGTTGATACAAACCTGGAGGAAAGGGCGCACAGGGTACCAACAGCCACTGCGAATCGAGGCCAGGGCCCCATCCGACATAGACAAAGGCCTGGGGCAAGGGACTGTCTGTGTGAATCTGGTAGTAGGGCATCATAAGCATGAGTGCCGGCAGAGACACCAAAATACATCAGAAAGCAAACAAACAGTGAGGTCACAATGCCCAGCGGGATGGAGCGCTGGGGACAGCGGGCCTCCTCCCCTACAGGACAGGGAGCAGGTCTTGGGTCAGAAACACACACAGGCCACCGCACAAAACCCTTTCCCTCCTACACCGCCTAAAGCAGGCTAGCTTTCTCTATGCCCGAGGGTAGCCCACACCATGCCCATGTCTTTGATAGGACAGAGAGACTGTGATACCTGTAGTGGCAATACAGGTGAACCCAATGAAGGCAAAGCAGGTGGCCGCACCACGGAGAACCCCATCAAAGCCAAAAAGCACGAACCCTCCAGAGCTCAGACTGCCTGAGCTGTGGCAAAATGGGAAAAGGACAATGTTGCAGGGCGTGGTGGTGCAACCTGCGATCCCAGCACACGGGAAGCAGACGCAGAGGGATCACAGATTCAAAATCCAGCTCTAGCTTAGTTCAAGGCCAGCCTGGGCTACCTAGCAAGACCATATGTCAAAAAAGTTAGGGTGAGGGAGACCTAGAAATATAGCTAAGTTGGTAGAATGCTTGCTTAGCATTCACGAAGTCCTGGGTTCAACCCAGCTTGGCCATGCAAGTGTAATCCTGGCACTTGGGATGTGGAGGCAAAGAGATCAAAAGTTCAGGTTCATCCTCGGCTACATAGTAAGTTGACAGCTAGCCTGGGATGCATAGGACCACTGTCTCAAAAACACTGAAGGGGCTGGAGAGATGGCTTAGCAGTTAAGAGCACTGGGTGCCCTTGTAGAGGACCTTGGGTTCGGTCCCCAGCATCCACTCGCAGCTAACATCCATTTATAATTCTAGTTCCAGGGGATCCCACACTCTCTCTGGCCTCTATGGGTACTGCACACATGTGGTACGCTTATATGCATGCAAGCAAAACACTCATATATAAAAATAATTTTTTTAATTTTATTTATTTTTATGTGTCTGTTTTGCCTGCATGTATGTAAGTGCATGCAATGTCCTCAGAGGTCATAACCACCATGAGAGGCTGGAATTCAAACCCAGGTGCTCTGCAAGAGCAACCAGTGCTTAAAATCACTGAGCCATCTCTCCAGCCATATAAATAAAATTGTTTAAAAAACGTTGGAGAGGGGCTGGAGAGATGGCTCAGCAGTTAAGAACTTTGTTCTTGAGGAAGATCCGGGTTCGAATCCCAGCACCCACATGGCAGCTAACAACTGTCTGTAACTCCAGTTCCAGGGGATCTGACAGCGTCTTCCATCTTCTGCAGGCACTGCACGACATGGGTGCACTTACTTACATGCAGGCAATACATGCATACACATAAATAAATTAAAAAAAAAAAAACATTGGAGAATCTGGGCATGGTGACGCAAGCGTTTAGTCCCAGCACTTGGGAGGTAGAGGCAGGCAGATCTCTGTGAGATTGAGGCCAGCCTGGTCTACATAGCAAGCTCCACCCCAGCTGGGGCTACAGGGAGACCCTGTCTCAAAAAAAGACAATAATAATAATAATAAATAATAAAATTAAAATGATAAAAACCATTGGAGAGGCGTGCACAACTTCTATGGTACCACTCCATTCATTACCAGTCCTGAGCAGCCTTGCCCCTCACCCAGGCACACTAGCCAGACCCCTGCTCTCCACCTCTTCCCAGCTCACCCTAGCTGTGGCCCTTGGGGACCCCCTTGACCTTGACCTGACAGTGCTGTTGGGCTCTAGCATGGCCAGTCTATAGTCCTCCTCTGTGAGCTGCCAATTGTGCAGATCTCCCATAATGACGCCAGAGAGAGAGATGAAGCTCACCAAAAGGTTCACCCCTGTGAAGACTCTGCTGACCAGGGCTGACTCTCGAGCCCTCAGTGCCAGGAGCCCTGTGGGAAGATGGAATAGGAAAGAACCAATAAAAAGAAATCCAGCCAGGTGTGGTGGCGCACGCCTTTAGTCCCAGCACTCGGGAGGCAGAGGCAGGCGGATCTCTGTGAGTTCAAGGCCAGCCTGGTCTACATAGTGAGTTCCAGGACAGCTGGAGCAACAGGGAGATCCTGTCTCAAAAAGACCAAAAAAAAAAAAAAAGAAATCTGAAGCCAGGTGTGATGGCATACACCTGGAGTCCCAGCACATAGAAGGTGAGTGAGGTCGAGGGGCTAGAGAGATGGTTCAGTGGTTAAGAGCACTGGCTGCTCTTACAGAGGATCCGGGTTTGAGTCCCACCCCCCCATCCTAACTCCAGTTCCAGGGGAATCCGACACTGTTCTTATTCATTCTGATCTCCTCGGTCATTGCACAACAAAGGTACACTTACATACTTGCAGGCAATATGCTCATACACAAAAAAATAAAAATGAGTTTTTCCAAAAGCCAGGTGTAGCCAGGCATGGTGGACACTCATACACACACACACACACAAAATGAGTTTTAACAAAAGCCAGGCATAGTGGCACATACCTTTGATCTCAGCACCCAAGAGGGCAGATCTCTGTGAGATGGAGGCCAGAATCTGGTCTACATAACCAATTACAGGCCAGCTGTGGTTATAGGGAGACCCCGTCTCAAAAAGCCAAAAAGAAAATCCAGGTGTGAGAGTGTACACCTTTGAGTCCATCACTCACTCTGTGAGACTGAGGCCAGCCTGGTCTACATAAGTTCCAGACCAGCTGAAGCTACAGGAAGACCCTGTCTGAAAAATTAAAAAAGAAATTAAAAAAAAAAAAAGATTTTGACCAAGAGATCAGAGCCATCCTGGCTAGACAGGAAGACCCTGAATCCAAAAATAAAATAAAAATAAAAATATACATTATGGGATAGAAAGTACTTCCGTGGTAGAGCCCTTGCCTAGCTTTCATAAGGCCTTGTCTTGATCCTCAGCACCACAGATTTAAATAAATAAGCTAGACCTGATGGTTGTGCAGGCAGGAGGACAGAAAGTTTGAGATCTTCCTGGCCCAGAGAGAGTTTAAGGCCAGCCACAGTGACTTCTGAAAGCAATCAGGACTAGAGAAGCAGCTCAGCAGAACCCACCAATGAGGGGCTGGGGGCACAGTGCAGTGCTGGAGGGCCTGCCTAGAATCTGTCAGTGAGGGGCTGGGGATGTAGCTCTGCAGTTAAGAGCTTGCCTAGAATCCATCAGAGAGAGGCTAGGGATTTAGCTTAGTGGTAGAACACTTGCCTAGCATACATAAGACCCTAGCCCTAGGGGAGTTTTTTGCTTTGTTTTGTTTTTAAGATTTATTTTTAGGGGCTAAAAAGATGGCTCAGTGGTTAAGAGCCCTGGCTGCTCTTGCAGAGGACCCAAGTTCAATTCCCAGCACCCGCATGGTAGCTAACAACCGTCTGTAACTCCAGTTCCAGGGGATCCAACACCCTCTTCTGGCCTCCACAGGCATTGCTCACATGGGTACTCTTATATACATGCAGGCATTATACTCACACACATAAAATAAAAATAAAAATTTGTTTTGGTCTTTTTGAGACAGGGTCTCCCTGTAGCCCCAGCTGGCCTGGAACTCACAGAGATCCACCTGCCTCTGCCTCCCAAGTGCTGGGATTAAAGGCGTGCACCACCATGCCCAGCAAAAATAAAATATTTTAAAAAATAAATCAAGCCAGGTATGGTAGTGCATGCATTTAATCCCAGTACTTGGGAGGCAGAGGTAGACAGATCTCAATGAGTTCAAGGCCAACGTGGTCTGCATAGTGAGTTCCAGGCCAGCTGGGCCTGCAGGGAGACCCTGTCTCAAAAATAAAAATAAAATAAATAAATCAAATACAAATTTAAAAGAATAAATCTGGGACTAGAGAGATGGCTCAGCGGTTAAGAACACTGTTCTTTCAAGAAGACCCAGGTTCAAATCCCAGCACCTACATGGCAGCTAACAACTGTCCATAACTCCAGTCCCAGGGGATCCGACAGCCTCTTCTGTCTTCCTCGGGCATTGCATGACACAGGTGCACTTACCTACATGCAGACAATACACGTATACACACCAAATAAAAATAATAAATAAAATATATATTTTTAAAAAGAATAAATCTACCAGGTGTGGTGGCACCTGCCTTTAATTCCAGCACTCAGGAGGCAGAGGCATGTGGATGCCTAGGAGATGGAGGCCAGCCTGGTCTACATAGCGAGTTCTAGGCCAGCTGTGGTTACAGGGAGACATTGTCTCAAGAAAAAGAATAAATCTATTGAAAAAGAAAGACTGTTGAGGATAATGGGAGTGACTGCTTAACGGGTGAGGAATCTTTCAACAATGATGACAGTGTTTTGGAATAGATCAAGAAGACAGAATGCACATTGAGTGCTAATAAATGCCACTTTTATTCCTCTCAGCAAAGCCACAGGGTTATCACCCAGCTCCAGCTACCAAGAAGTGTACACGTCATTGCTGGTTGGGGGAGGGGGGTCATGTTTTTATTTATTCGGGGGGATGGACCCACAGGCAGAAGTCAGAGGAAACTTGCTATAGTTAATTCTCTCCTTCCACTATATGGGATCTGGGGATTGAACTCAGGACATCGGGCTTGTAGCAAACACCCTTACTAGCTGAGTCATCTCCCCTGTCCTGTTTTTCCATTTTCAAGACAGTGTCTCTCTATGTAGCTCAGGCTGGCCTCAAATTTACCATCCCTCCTATCTCAGGTTCCTGAGTCTTACCTACATGCATTTGATATCATACCTAGCTTTTATGCACACTTTTTATTTTTATGTGCAAGAGTATTTCATGTGCACTTTATGCCATGTCCACAGAGGCCAGAAGAGGGCATTGGAGTCCCTGGAACTGTTGTTAGTTGCCATGTGTGTGCTGGGATCTGAACCTGGGTGCTCTGCAAGAGAAGGCAGGGCTCTTAGCCATTGAACCATTGAGCCATCTCTCCAGCCCCTTGTGTACAGTTTTTAAATGGTCAGTTTGGCCCGGGCGTGGTGGCACATGCCTTTAATCCCAGCACTTGGGACGCAGAGGCAGGCAGATCTTTGTGAGTTCGAGGCCAGCCTGGTCTACATAGTGAGTTCCAGGATGGCTGGAGTTTCAAGGAGACTCTGTCTCAAAAAAGACAAAAAAAAAGGTCAGTTTGGCTAGGGATGTGTCTCAGTGGTAGACTATTTACCTAAGATCCCTGAGGCCCTATAATCAATCCACAACAACACACTCACACACACACACACACACACACACACACACACACACAATGCTTAATATTGTTTATTCAAATTTCACCAATTAAAAAAATTAAATTCATGGGGCGTGGAGACACATGCCTTTAATCCCAGCACTCAGGAGGCAGAGGCAGATGGATCTCTGTGAGTTTACAGCCAGCCTGGTCTACATAGTGAGTTCCAGACCAGGTGGGGCTACAGGGAGACCCTGTCTCAAAAAGACCCCCCCCAAAAATTAAATTCATCCTCTTCCTGTAAGCATTCTGAGGTGACCTATGAAAATGGTTTGCTACCCTCTTGACCCAGAAAAGCCTACAAAATCAGCAAATCAAGAGAGTCCAATTTTCATGTTCACTTGTTCTCTTTTAAAAAACTCATCAAACTGCCCAGGCCATCAAGGGTGTGCATATCCCAAAAGCCATCAAGTATCTGAAGGATGTCACTTTAAAGAAGCAATGTGGGCCATTCTGGTGGTATAATGGTGGAGTTGGTAGGTGTACCCAGGCCAAAGAGTGGCTTGACCCAGGGTCAGTGGCCCAAAAAAGGCTGCTACATTTTTGCTGCACATGCTTAAAAATCCAGAGATGGCTGAAGAAATGACTCAGCGGTTAAGAGCACTGACTGCTCTTGCAGAGGACCCAGGCTCCAATCCTAGCACCCATATGGTGGCTGACAACCAGCTGTAACTCCAGTTCCAGGGGGATCTGACATCTTCTTGTGACCTCCAGGGGCATTGCACAACATGAGTGCACTTACATGTATGGAGGCAAGACACTCATACACATAAAATAATAAAAATAAAATATTTTTAACTGGGTGTGGTGTCCCACGCCTTTAATACCAGCACTCGGGAGGCAGAGGCAGGCAGATCTCAGCGCCAGCCTGGTCTACATAGTGAGTTCCAGGCCAACTGGGGCTACAGGGAGACCCTGACTCAAAAAGAACAAAAATATTTTTTTTAATGCAGAGAATAATGCTGAACTTAAGGGTTTAGATGTAGATTCTTGTCATGGAGAGTTTCCAAGTGAACAAATCGCCCAAGATGCATCCAGAATTTACAGCTCATGGTCACTCGTATGAGCTCCCTCTGCCACATGGAAATGATCCTCACTGCAAAGAAACAAATTGTTCCTAAGCCTGAAGAGGAGGTAGCAGAAAAGAAAAAGAAATCCTAGAGGAATTTCTGGGCATGGGAATAAATTGAGCATAAAATAAATGCATTTAAAAGTAAAAAAAAAAAATTTAACTAGATCTTGGGTCTGGAGAAATCACTGCTGTTAAGAGCACTGGCTACTCTTACAGTGGACCTGGGTTCCATTCCCAGCACCCACATGGGGCAATTCACAACTTCCTTTATCTTCAGTTCCATGGGCTCCAACATCTTCTCCCAACCTCCTCGGGCACACACTATATACTCAGGCACACACATACAAATAAAATCAATAAATCAAAAACATTAAATTCTGATTTTTTAAAATTGTTTAAAATTTCAGAAGGGGCAGCGGCTGGTGAGATGGCTCAGTGGTTAAGAGCACTGACTGTTCTTGCAGAAGACCTGGATTTGAATCCCAGCACCTACATGGCAGCTAACAACCATCTCTAACTCCAGTTCCGGGGATCTGACGCCCTCTTCTGACCTCCATGGGCATTACATGACATGGCTGCACTTATACACATGCAGGCAATGCACACATACACATAAAATAAAAGAATTAAACAGGGAAAGCTGGGGACATAGCTCAATGATTGAGTACATGCTGGCATTTGTGAGACCCTGGCTTTTGACCCCCAGAAATTTCTACATTGCCCTACAACCAAAAGAAATACAAAGTTGAGAACTGGTGATGTAGTTCAGCTGTTAGCGTGCTTGCCTGGACTCCATCCCCACATAAACTAGGTGTGATGATAAATGCCTGGAATTTCAGCACTCCAAAGGTAGGAGGAAGAGGAACTCCAAGTCATCTTCCTTCAAAGTGAGATAAAAGCCAGCCTGGGCTACATGAGACCCAGTCTAAAAAAACCCATCTTTAAAGCCAGGTGTGGTGGCTCACACCTTTAATCCCAGAACTAAGGAGGCAGAGGCAGGATGTGAGTTCAATGCCAGCCAGGTCTACATAGAGAGTGCCAGGTCAACTGAGGTTACACAGAGACCCTGTCTCAAAAAGACCAAAAGAAACAAACAAAAAAACCTGTCTTTGGTCATAATACAGAGGAAGGGCCAGGAGGTGGCTCAGTGCGGGCACTTGCCCTCAACCCTGGGACTTGCACATGGTGGAGGAAAAACCCAACTCCTACAAGTTCCTCTGACCTCCACATGTGCACAGCCACACACATAGATACACAAATAAATAAAGGTAATTACAGAGGAAGAAGCTAATTCTCTATCAGTAGGTCTTGGTTAAAAGTGATGTTCTGGCCCTGCAGCAGACCCCTGGCCTGTGACAGTGTGGGGAAGCGGACTGCTGGCATCAGGTAGGCAGGAGTGAGGGATGCTGCAACTCAGCATCCTTACATCGTTGACCCCCAGCATCACTGGGGCTGAGTCCGGCCTCAGTCTCCTTTCCTATGCCTGGTACTGCACATCTTTTGCCTGCCACCATTCGTCTGTCCCTGGAGCCGTTGCTGCCTTGTCCCTGCCCCTGCCTTACCAATGAGAATCAGCACCAGCCCCAGTGCAAAAAAGTCTGGATACTTGGACAGGAAGCCAGGCATTTGCATAGGGAAAGTGTTGTTCAGGGCCTTGGAGATGTGATTCCCCGTGAGACTCTGAAAAGCTGCGCTCCGGGCTCAAGCCACACTAGCTGTACCTGTGGGAGGAAAAGGAATGTTCATTCACAAGAAGGGAGCCCAAGGATGCACTGAACAAGGGATGCTATGAGAGCCTGGCGTGCGCACACACACATGTGCACACCTTTAATCGCACTAGGGAGGTCTACACAGTGAGATCCAGGCCAACTGGGGCTACAGGGAGACCCTGTCTCAAAAAGACGAAGAAAAAAAAAGAAGGAAAAAAAAGAAAGTAGGACACAGAGATTCTGGAACTGGAGGTGGCTCCGGGGTTAAGAACACTTGCTGTTCTTCCAGAGGACCCAGGTTAAATTCCTAGCACCCACATGGCAGTTCTGTTCCTTTTTCTGGCCTGGGGGGGGTCTCTTTGAGACAGGGTCTCCCTGTAGCCCCAGTTGGCCTGGAACTATGTAAACCAGGCTAGCCTTGAACTCACAGAGATCCACCTGCCTCTGCCTCCCAAGTGCTGGGATTAAAGGCATGTGCCACCACCATGCCCTGAAAGTAAATTGCTTTTTCGAAAAGGGATTCTATGAGAGGAAAATATGTATCAATTTCTATGTACTGGAGGTTTGGAAAAAGATACAAAATATCTAATCTCAAAGGGTTTCTTGGAGGGGCGGAGAGATGGCTCAGCAATTAAGGGCACTGACTGCTCTTACAGAGGGCAGGGTTCAATTCCTGCACCTACATGGCAGCTAACAACCGTCCGTAACTCCAGTTCCAGGGGAATCTGATGCTCTCTTCTGATCGCCACAGGCACTGCACAACACGTGTGCAATGACACACTTGCAGGCAATACACTAATACACATAAAATAAAAATAAGTAAAACATTTTCAAAAAAAAGGGTGGGGTTTCTTGAGCTGGGGATCTAGTTGAGTAGCCAGCCTGGCCCACGTGAAACCTTGACTCAAAACACAGAAAAGGAAAGGAAAGGAGAGGAAGGGTCCTGACCAGGCATGGTGACACATGCCCAGAATCCCTGTGCTTAGGAAACAGAGGCAGGAATATCAGGGGTTCGAGGCCACCTTCAGCTACATAGCAAGCTCAAGGCTAGCCTGGACTACATAAGAAATCTCCAAAAAAATAAAACAAGAATTTTAAGGCCAGACGTGAGGGGTGCATGTCTTTAAACCCAGCCCTAGGGAGGCAGAGGCAGGTGGATCTCTTGTTAGTTCAAGGGTAGCCTGTTCTACATAGCAAGTTCCAGAGCAGCTGGGGCTACAGGGAGACCCTGTTTCAAAAGACCAAATAATAATTAGTAATAATAATAAGTGATGGTTTGAATAAAAATATCCCCCTTAGGTTCCAAGTAGTTGGACATTTTTGTTCCCAGATGGTGGCGCTGTTTTGGGAGGTTTTAGAAGGTGTGGCTATCCTGGAGGAAGCACATCACTGGGGGTGGGCTTAGAGAGTTCTTAAGCCTTGCTGAATCTCCAGTAGCTCTCTTGCTTCCTGTGCCTGCATCATGATGTGAGAACTTAACTTCTGCTCCTGCTCCAGCCACCTCCAGCCACCATGCCGCCCTGCCATGATGGACTGTAATTCCCCTGGAACCATAAGCTCAAATAAACTCTTCCTTCTATAAATTGCTTTGGTCAGTGTTTCTATCACAGCAACAGAAAAGTGACTAATACATAATTGTAACGGGATTCTCCCAAGACATGCTGGGCTCACACCTGTAATCCCAGTACTCGAGAGGCAGAGCCAGGAGGAGCACCAAAAATTTGAGACCAACCTGGTCTACACAGTGAGAGCCTCAAGCAAACAAAGGTTGCCTCCTGTCCATTTGCTATTATTCCCATTTCTCCTTGCTTTTGTTCTCTAAGGAAAGCAGGACAGGGAGGAGCAGAATGGCATCCCGGGTCTTCCTCCATTCCCCAAACCTCCCTAACATGTGACAGGGCTTGTGAAGGAGGGCAAAACCCACTTTAGCCCCCCTCACTGCCCGTGGTTAAGTCCCCACACCTCCTCACCAATGACACTGGAGAGGACGAGGTTCCAGCCAGTGATGAAAGCTAAGAGCTGGCCCTCTGTGACACAGCTGTAGAGATAAGCAGAACCGGAACACAGCACCCTGGCTCCAAACTCTGTAAAACAGAGCCCAGACTGCGCGGAAGACAGGGCAGCGACCAAAAAGCAGATGATGATGGGTGGTCCAGCCTTCTCTCTGGACACCTCCCCAGTCAGGACATACACTCCTGCTCCCAGGGTGCTGCCCACACCCAAGGTCACCAGGTGCAAAGTGGTCAGACAGCAGGACAAGGGAGACTCAGACTGTCCAGTGCCAGGGGCCACCGGTGGACCAGCTTCTGACCAAACTGACAGATATTCTGCCACATTGTCCTAGGTTTGTAGTGGAGGAAGCCAAGATCTGCTGGAAAACAAGACAAGATGTCAAGGCTTGGTCCTGGGAGTTTGACATGAGACATAGTCCTCGGGAATGATGGCTATCAGGTTAGCGGTCAGTACAAGGCAAACATCCTTTTCAAAGCCCTGCTGCTTCAAACATATATTTTTTTTAATTTTTATGTGTATGAGTGTATTGCCTGCATGTGAGTGCACCCATGTCCTGCAATGCTGCAGCGGTTAGAAGAGGGTTTGGGATTCCCCTGGAACTGGAGTTAAGGACAGTTCGGAGTCGCCATATGGGTGCTGGGAATCGAACCCGGGTCCTCTGCAAGAGCAGTCAGTGCTCTTAACTGCTGAGCTATTTCTCCAGCCCCCAAACATAAATTAGAATAGCAATATTCTTCTTTTTTTTTTTCTTTTTTTCTGGCAGGGCATGGGGAGAGGAGGGTAGGTTGAGCCATGGTCTCCTATAGCCCCAACTGGCCCAGAACTCACTATGTAGACCAGGCTGGCCTGGATCTCTCAGAGATCCACCTGCCTCTGCCTCCCGAGTGCTGGCATTAAAAGTGTGACCCATCACACTCAGTTTTTGTTTTTCTTTTGTTTTTCATTTTAGAAAGTCTCACTATGTAGCTGAGGCTGTCCTGCCTCAGCCTCCCCAGTGCTGAGATTACAGGCCTGAGCCACCTTAACTGGCACTAACACTTTACAAAGTGTGCTGGGTCACCAGAAGAGAACAAATAAAACTCTCAAGGAGATAGAAAGATCAGGAGTTCAAGGACAGCCTCAGCTACATAGAGAGTACAAGGCCATCTTGCTTTACATGAGACCCTGTCAAAAAAATTATAATAGGGCTGGAAAGATGGCTCAGCGGTTAAGAGCACCAGCTGTTCTTGCAGAAGAGCCAGGTTCGAATCCCAGCTAACAACCTTCTGTAACTCCAGTTCCACGGGATCCGAAGCTCTCCTCTGTCATCTGCAGCCACAGCACGAGTGCACTTACATACATGCAGGCACAACACTAATACACAAGTAAATAAATATTCCCAGGTCTGGCACACAGCTGCTTCAGGGTTATGAGGGGAGTAGAGGATAGAGCTTATTTTTGAAACCACATTACTTGTGTTGGACCCCAGCTCTTGTGCCACTTCTCAGCTGTCTGGTTTTACCCAAGCTCTTTGCCAGTCTTCACCCTTTTCCATAAGCCATGGAAAACAGTAACTACTGCTCCTGCCTTCTTTCCCTGACCTGTGTGTGGTGGTGCTTGGGGGAGATTGGTGAACAGAGAGCTCCGACTTGATGTTTCCAAGTCAAGGGCCCTGGAAGCAGGTAGCTGTTTCATTGCTTTCAGAGTAGAATGGAATTGGAATTTGGAACTGGGGCAAAAGGAGATGGAATTTGTAGTGCAGGGGAGATGCCCTAACCCAGCCCAGCTCAAGACCCACTTTGGCTGGGCATGGTTTTGTGGATCTGTAATCCCAGCATTTGGAAGGCTGTGCCAAGAGGATCAGATCTACAGTTTGAGGATAACCTGGGATACATAAGGAGATACTATCTCAAAGTGGGGGGGGAGGGAGGCAGGGGGTACTTACCTAGCATACACAAAACCCTAGGTTACATCTCCAGCACTGTGTAAACCAGGCCTTGGGGTCACAAGCCTGTAATCTCAGCATCCCAGAGATGAAGTAGGAGGATCAGGAGTTCAAGGTCATCAGCTGATGGTGCCTTGGAGACTAGCCTGAGCTACATGAAACCGATTTTTTTAATCCTTTTTTAAAAATTTATTACTTTTATTTTATGTATATGAGTATATTGCCTGCATGTCAGTAGGCACACCCATGTCGTGTTTTTTTTTTTTATTTTTTATATATATGAGTGTAAGTGTACCCATGTCATACAATGCCCATGGAAGTCAGAGGGGGTGCATCAGATCTCCTGGAACTGGAGTCATGGACTGTTGATAGCCACTGTGTGAGTGCTGAGAGCCAAACCTAGGTCCTCTGCAGAAGCAAAGCCAGTGCTCTTAACTTCTGAGCCATCTTCCCAGCCCCATGAAACAGATTTTGAAAAATCTTTTGTAAATCCACTTTATTTCAACCCAAGGGCATTACAGAGGGGTAGAAATATCTGGAATAGCTCTGTTCATGGAAGCCATATTCACAGAAGCCAAGAGAGACAGATCATGAATCTACATATGGACAGCTGAAGAGATTACAGCATGTACCAGCGATGGAGCATCACTAGTCTTAGAAAGAAACCATTTCACTGGATGTGGTGGCATTTACCTTTAATCTTAGCACTCAGGAGGCAGCTGCAGGCAGATCTCAATGAGATCAAGGCCAGCCTGGTCTATACAGTGTTCCAGGCCAGGTGGGGCTACAGGGAGGCCCTGCCTCAAAAAAAAAAAACAAAAAAACAAACAAAAAAAACACACCAAAAAATAAATAAACGGTGACCAGCATAAGCCAACAAACCAAAAGAGTAGGGGGCAGTGTGGAAGGGTCCCTGAGTTCAGGGGCTCCCCTCCCAGCAGAGCTGAGTGGGGTTGCTACCCTTCCAGACACCTGGATGTGTGGGCATACCTCCAGGTGCTACCTGAACCCGGTACTCCCAGGTCTTATGGAGTTGATGTAACTTAACTGCTGGGGAATGTAACGAGCGAGGCCTGTCTGGCTGGATTCTTCTTGTCCTGTCCGAGCAGCATTCCTTCCTCCCCCAGTTTGAGGTAGGACCACCTTTAGAATTTCTGACTCACCTCTGAGAAGAGAATTTTTTAGTTCCTTAGGACTTGACTTGAGGTAGAGCCAGAAACTGAAGACAAAAAACAAAAAATACAAGACAGGTATGGTGGTACACACCTAGAACCCTGGCACTCGGGAGTCTGAGGCAGGAGGATTGCCGCAAGTTAGAGCCCATTCTTAGCTATACAGTAAGTTTTAGACCAGTCTGGGCTAGAGTGAGACCCTGTCTCAAAACTAATTAAAAAGGCAGAGTGTAGTGGAGCATGCCTTTAATCTTAGTACTTGGGAGGCAGGGGCAGGTAGAGCTCTATGAGTTCAAAGCCAGCCTGGGCTACATAGTGAATTCCAGGACAGCCAGGGCTTCAGAATGAGACTGTCTCAAAAAGGATAAATAGGGGCTAGAAAGATGGCTCAGAGGTTAAGAGTACTGGCTGCTCTTACAGAAGACCTGGGTTCAATTCCCAGCACTCACGTGGTAGCTAGGGAATCAGATGCCCTCTTCTGACTTCTGAGGGCTTTGTACAACATGGGTTCACCTACCTACATGCAGGTAATACACTCATACACATAAAATAAAAATAACAAATAAGATAAATAAATCACACTATCCTGGGCTGGTGGAATGGATCAGTGGGTAGAGGCACTTGCCACCAAGCCCTGAGTTCTGATTCCTGGGTCCCATGTGGTAGAAAGAGAAAACCCCCCCAGTTGTCCTTTGACCTCCACACATGTGCTCATACACACACACACACAATAAATGTAAAAAAAAAATTAAATCACATCATCCATGGCCTCTCCACACACAATTCTAAGCTCCTCCACCCTCAACACAGCAGAGGCTTGGATTGCCGAGGCCACCTCAAGTTATCAGAACCTGAAGGGAGCACTGTCTTCCAAAGAGGAGAGATCAGGCAGACTTACTGTGTGACTGGCGTAGAGGTGCTGGAAGGGTCTGTGAGGCCGCACTCAGGAGCAGTGCTGGGCAGAAGCTGATGGATTTTGAAAGCTGATGAATGTTTGAGATGACAGCTGCAAGCCATGGCATTTAAGTACCTCCTGGGAAGAGCCTGTGGGCAGGGTGGGGACAGCCTGGGCAGGGCAGAACTCATCTCTATGTACCCTTTCTCCAGTTCTGGACAAGGCATGATGCCGCTACACTTAAACTGTCACTTTTAGAAAATTAGTAACAGGCCAGGCATAGTGATGGACTTCTTGAATCCCAGCATTCAGGAGGTAGGGGCAGGTGAATCTCTGTGATTGTGAGAGTCAGGCCAGCCTGGTCTATATAGTGAGTTCCAGGCCAGCTGGGGCTACAGGGGCTACAGGTCTCAAAAAGACCAAAAAAAAAAAAAAGTCTTCCTGGGTATTCTTGTTACTATTGGTTTTTCTTTTTTATTTTTTTGATCTTTTTGAGACAGGGTCTCCCTACAGCCCCAGCTGGCCTGGAACTCACTATGTAGATCAAGCAGGCCTTGAACTCACAGAGATCCATCTGCCTCTGCCTCCCAAGTACTTGGACTACAGGCATGTGCCACCATGCCCAGGTGGTTTTTATTTTCTAAAGAGGCTCTATGTAACCTCAGTTGGCCTGGAACTCACCATGTAGCCCTGGATGATCTGGAACTCACAGAGATCCAGCTATCTCTACCTTCCAAGTGCTGGGATTAAAGGCGTGCATCACCATGCTGGCTAGATTTTTTAATTTTTTTATTTATATATATTTATTTTATTTTATTTTGCCTTTTTGAAACAGGGTCTCAGGGCTGGAGAGATGGCTCAGCGGTTAAGAGCACAAATTGCTCTTGCAAAGGACCCGGGTTCGATTCCCAGCACCCATATGGCGGCTACGAAACACAGTCTCCCTGTAGCCCCAGCTGGCCTGGAACTCAATATGTAGACCAGGCTGGCCTTAAACTCACAGAGATCTTCCTGCCTCTACCTTCCAAGTGCTGGGACTACAGGCATGTGCCACCACACCTGGCCTTTTTTTTTTTAAACACAGGATTACATGTGTCCCAGTCTAGACTCAAACCCCACCTGTAGCTTGTCATGGTTAGCGTCAGTTGTCAACCTGACACCCCTGGGAAGAGGGGCCCTCAACTGGTGAATTTCTTCTATGGGACTGGCCTGTGGCCATGTCTGTGGGGCATTTTCTTGATTATTGAGGGTTATGGGAGGGCCCAGCCCACTGTGGGTGGTGCCACTCCTGGGCAGGTGGACCTGCGTTGCATAAGAAACCAGGCTGAGTACAGGTCTGAAGAGCAAGCCAGTAAGCATTCCTCCATGGTCTGTGCTTCGGTTCCCGCCTTGAGCGCCTGCCCTCACATCTGACAGTGGGGGGTGTTGGAAACTTAAATAAACCCTTTCCTCCCCAAGTCGGTTTTTGTCACTGGTTTATCACAGAATAGAACCTCCATTTCCAAAATGTTGGGATTACAGGTATGCACCACCATGCCTGGCTCAAATTTCAACATCTTCAAGTGTGTAGTTTGGTGGCGGGAAGGACATCCACAACCATCGTCACCATCCATCTCTAAATGTCATTTCATCTGAGACTCTCCACCCGCTAAGTCCCCTGGTCACCTCCAGCCCCTATACCCACTATATTATGCTATTGATTGTCTCTGTGAATCTGATGACCAAGTTCCTCACCTAAGTGGAACCATACAGTGTTTGGTAAATACTGGAACTGGCTTATTTCACTTAGCATAACATCCTAAAACCTCACCCAGGTTGTGGCATGCGTGAGAATTTTGTTTTCCCTTTGAGATGGGGTATGCACATATAGCCCAAAGTGGCCTTGAACTCCTGACCTTCCTGTCTCCATCTCCTGAATTCTAGGAATGCAACATCCTACCCAGCTGTTTTCTCCATTTATTTTTGTCTGTCCTGTTTATCGTTTTTTTCAAATATTTCATTTGTTATTTTTATTTGTGTGTATGAGTGTATTGCCTACATGTAGGTAAGTGCACCCGTGTCATGCAATGCCCATGGAGGACAGAAGAGGCTGTCGGATCCCCTGGAACTGGAGTTACGGACAGTTGTTAGCTGCCATGTGGGTGCTGGGATTTGAACCAGGGTCTTCTGCAAGAACAGCCAGTGTTCTTAGCCTGAGCCATCTCTCCAGCCCTTTAGTATCTATTTTTATTTTATGAGTGTGTTCCCTGAATGTATTTAAGTGCACCAGGCTCATGCAGTACCCTCCAAACCAGAAGAGGGCATCGGATCCTCTGGAACTGGAGTCAGTGACTGTCAGCTGCCACGTGAGTGCAGGGAACTGAACCCAGGTCCTCTGCAAGAGCAGCCAGTGCCCTTAACTACTGAGCTATCTCTCCAGGCCCTCCCCGAGTTGACAGGAAATTTTAGCTTTGCCATTTTGTTATTCTGTTCCGTAAAATAACTTGGGAGCCAATCTTGATTAGTAGATTTACTGATTTCAACCCTAGGATCCCACCCAAAGTAATTTTATTATCACCTCCAGGTTACACATAAGGGAACAGGACAGGGGCTGGACAGATGACTCAGACATTAAGAGTACTGGCTGCTCTTGCAGAGGACCCGAGTTCAGTTTCTAGCACCCACATAGCAACTAACAACTCTGTAAATCCAGCTCCAGGAGATCTCACACCCTATTCTGGCTTCAGCAGGTACTCCATTCATGTGGTGTATACATACATACACACAGGCAAAACCCTCATACGCATAAAATAAAATCTTTCGAAAAGACAAACAGAGGCTTGGTGTGGTTGTGCACATCTTTAATCCCAGCACTCAAGAGGCAGAGGCAGGCAGAGATCTGTAATTTCCAAGTCAGCCTGGTTTGCACACAAAGTTCCAGGCTAGCGAGGGCTGTATAGTGAGATCCTGTATCAAAAAAGAGTGGAAGGGTACTGGAGAGATGGCTCAGCAGTTAAGAGCACTGGCTGCTCTTTCAGAGGACCTGAGTTTGGTTCCCAGCACCCATGTGGAGGCTAACAACTATCAGTAACTCCAGTTCCAGAGGATCTGACACCCTCTCCTGGCCTCTGCGGCACTGTATGCATGAGTACACTTACATACATGTAGGCAAAACTCATATACATAACATAAAATAAAAAATTTTTAAACAGGATTATTAAGTAACTTTAGTTACATAGCTATTTAGTACTAAATCTGGCCCACAACCTGAATTTTTGTGTTTTTTTTTTAAAGTATACAAGTGTTTTGCCTGTATGTAAGTGTGCCACATGTGTGCAATGCCCAAGGAGGCCAGAAGAGGGCGTAGGATCCCCTGGAACTGGAGTTATGGATGGTTGTGAGCTGCCATATTGGTGCTGGGAATGGAACTCAGGTCCTCTGCATAAGCAGCCAGTGCTCTTGACCATTGAACCATCTCTCCAGCTCCACAACCTGCATTCGTATGATTAGGAATTTTTTAAATGCTTATTTTGCTTTTCATGCTGCCCAGGGAGGGATCCATAGGGCACTGTTCTTGATTCCCATCGTAACTTAAAGGGAAACTTTCCACACGATGTTCAGAGCCCTTGATGTCTGACAAACCAGAAAGGAGGAATGTATTGCAGCAGGAACCCATTTAGATGGGCCAACCTTGACTTCCGGGTGGAGGGGTACAGCTGCAAAACGAGAGGTGAGGAATCTACATCATAAGTCTGTAGGCAGCTCAGGCCATTGCTGCCTTTGAAAACCTCGCTGATGTCAGCATCATCTCCTGCAGGAACAGAGGCCAGGGGCCTGTGCTGAAATTTGCTGGCTGCGTCACTCTTGGGACCTTCACATCTAAACAGCCTTCAGGGAGCCACTGTCTTTATGCGGACACTGACCTCCAATGCAACAAGGGAACTCACTGGGTGGGTCTGAGGTGGGAGATGCTGGCAGGGGAAGTTCTTCACATGTGTGGCACTGTCACCCGTGAGCACTCGTGGGAAGTTGTACCTCACCTCCACTTCTATAGACGTTCTGAAGAGACAGAGAAGGAAGGGCAAGCTGCTGCTGCCCAAGGAGGCATTTTGGGGCCAAACATCCAGCTCCAGAGTTCACCGCTGCTCAGTCGAGGCATGAATGACAGATAGGGGTGCCCTCTGTACCTAGCCAACAGGTCCCTAATGAAGACTAAAGTGCCCCACTGGACCCTGGCCTGCGGCTCCCACTACTCAGGCCATGGAATGGGTTGGGAGGGCCAGCCACCGAGTTCTCATAGATTCTCTTCTGCAGACACTAGCACAGAATAGAAATAAGGTGGATGAAAAGGTTTCTTTTTAAACTATTTTTTTTTTTGGTCTTTTTGAGACAGGGTCTCCCTGTAGCCTCAACTGGCCTAGAACTCTCTACGTCGACCAGGCTGGCCTTGAACTCACAGAGATCCGCCTACCCCTCTGCCTCCCAAGTGCTGGGACTAAAGGTGTGTGTCACCACACCCGGCCTTAAACTTTTATTTATATTCTTATTTTAGTGTACAGGTGTTTTATCTGCATGTAAGTACCCATGTGCATATAATGCCCATGGAGACTATAAGATCCCCCTGGAACTAGAGTTACGGACAGTTGTTAGCTGCCATGGAGTGCTGGAAACTGAACCTGGGTCCTCTGCAAGAGCAGTCAGTGCCCCTAATTGCTGAGCCATCTCCCCAGCCCTACTTCCCAGATCTTAACAAGCCATCTTCCAGGATGGAATGTTTCAATCCAGAGGATGTTACACAACGCTTCGTCTTTCCCTTCATCTCCTACATTCCTTCCGTCTCCTCTTTTGTGATGTTTTCCAAGCACTGAAGGAGTGAGATGGATGCTTGGTTACTTTCTCCATCTATGGCTGAGTATTGGGCTGCTATCCACAGAAGCAGTCACTTGGTCTTGGGAGCTTAACTGGTTATGCGTCTCTGCAATACACAGCCCACTGCAAAAAGACTGTCAGTGGCTGACAGCAGTAGTAATCTAGGGGTATAAACACAAATGTTTCGAAGGCAATTTGATAGGCACATCCCATATTTAATAAAATAATAACAGTGGCCTCCCCGTTGGGTCCTATTTCCTCCCTAGCCACAGGCTGTTCTGGCTTACAGTACCAGAAGGAAGTTCTATCCTGTGGAGTAGGCCTTACATCTGACAAAAAGTGGTAGGTTGTATCCATAACAGAAAGTGTGAGGGCTAGCCTGGATGAAAGAGCATTGTCTCAATTTTTTTTTTTTTTTTTTGGTCTTTTTGAGACAGGGTCTCTCTGTAGCCCCAGCTGGATTGGAACTCTCTATGTAGACCAGGCTGGCCTTGAACTCAGAGATCCGAGGCTTCTGCTGGGATTAAAGGCTTGTGCTGCCATGCCCAGCTCTGTCTTCAATGTTTTTTAAGGGGGTGGAGGGTTTGAGCTGCAGCTTGGTTTGTAGAGTGCTTGCCCAAGAAGCATGACATTCTGGAAGCAGAGGAAGGAGGATGTGAAGTTCTAGCTCACTAGATGGCTCAGTAGGTTAAGAGAATATGCTGCTGAGCTCAACAAGCTGAGTTTGATCCCAGAACCCACTCGGTGGAAGGAGAGAATCAACTTCTATAAGTTGGCCTTTGACCTACACACAACTGCACTATGGCACAGGTGAACACACATACACACACAAATAAATTAAAATTTTAATTTAAAAATATTTAAGGGGCTGAAGAGATGGCTCAGTGGTTAAGAGCACTGGCTGCTCTTTCAGAGGACCAGGGTTCTATTTCTAGCACCCACATGGTGGCTAACTACCTGTAACTCCAGTTCCAGGGGATCCAACACCCTCTTCTGATCTCTGCAGGCTTTGCATGACACAGGTGCAGTTACATACATGCATACATGTAGACAAAACACTCATACACATAAAATAGAAATAGTTTTTTTTTAATTTAAAGTTGAAGATGCAAAAAGACCAATAAATAGATACATAAAAAAATAAATTTGATGGTCATCCTCTGCTGCATAGCAAATTCAAAGCATGCTATCCTGTCACAAAATAAAAATAGTGCCAGTGAGCTAGCTTAGCAGGTGAGGGCACTTTCCACCAAGCCTGATGACATAAGTTTGATCCCCAGGATCCACATGGTGGAGGGGGAGAACTGACTTCCACAAGTTCTCCTCTGACCTATACTACAACACAGTAAGTGAATGTAAAATAATAGTAATAATAAATCACACCACGAGGGCTAGAGAGATGTCTCAGTGGTTAAGAGCACTGGCTGCTCTTCCAGAGGACCTGGGTTCAGTTCCCAGATCCCACATGGTGGCTAACAACTGTCCTTAACTTCAGTTCCAGGGGATCTGACACCCTCTTCTGGCCTCTGCTGGCATTGCACAACACAGGTACACTTATATACATGCACTCATACACATAAAAAACAAATACACACCCCCCAATTTTCAGTCATTCCATGAATCTCCCTGTGCTTATGGACTGGCTTGGTGGTCCCCTGGATGATGCGATTTCTTCTGATAGTTTTATAGAGTATATCAAGGAGAACCACAATCCAAATCCAGGACTCTCAGAGCCCCACAGTGGCACCCAGCCTTCCCCTCAGTGACAAACTGAAGGCTTCCTATAAACTTCAGCTGTTTAACCTCATGATGGCCAGGCTTGCCCAAGTTGCACCGAAGAAATACCACAGAGCACATGAATCCTGTACATAACTTTCCTTGGCCCATATCCCAGTCTTTGGGCTTCATTCAGCTGCGTGGGGAGGGTGGATGGGGTCATACCTCCTCCCAGGTGCCCTCAGATCTCAACTCTCTACAGCAGCAATCTTGGTTCTCCCGAGGGAGAATTCACACTGAGGCACAGGTAGGGAGTGGTTGAGGCTTATTTTAGCAAACAGGATTTTTAGCAGAATAAAGAAATGTAAGAACACCCTCCAGGAGAGAGAGGGTACTGAGCCTAGCACACCAGGGAAAAGCCTTAGAGGTGTGGGAAATCCTCTACCCAGAGCTGTGGCCTCACTGGACTCTGGAGGGCTGTCTCTAGGAAGTGACCTGCTAAGTCCTGGTCTGTCGGTTCTCTTCCCCTTGTGCACCTGTGGGGCGGGTCTGCCTTGTTCACTTTTCTGGACTAGGTAGATGCTTTCCTAGATGGTATCCTTACCCACAGTGCAGTCTGTTATGATTCGATGTGCTAGACGCAAGTACTTACAAAGTTATAATTACCTACTACCAGGCATGGCGGTGCTCGCCTTTAATCCCACCACTGGGGAGGTGGAGGCAGGTGGATCTCTGTGAGTTCAAGGCCAGCCTGGTCTCCACAGGAAGTGTCAGGCCAGCTGTGGTTACAGGAAGACCCTGTCTAAAAAGACCAAAAGAAAAAAAAAAAAGTTGTAATTACCCAGAAAATTACCAAATTAACTAAAGCAAAGTGTAATGGTACCTCACCTGTGCTTCTGGGTAGGGGTTGGGGGAGGCTCTTCATGAAGGCTCGGTTTGGGGGAGCCCTGTCCCTCCTCTTACCTGGTCAGCTTGGGTGCTAGCCCATATTCAGGGGTCCCACCTCACCTTTTTAACCCCCACAAGGGAACTCCTTGTGGAGTGCACGGAGGTAGAATACTGCCAGCAGCGACCCCCAAAAGAAGTCATGCTGGCCTGCTTCCTCCTCCAAAGCTCCTGGATTCTTCCCAGTCACCCGGCACAGCTCAGCAGCCGGCTGCCACCACACAGAAGTCAAGAAGCCTTTCTCCCACAGTGGCTTCTGTGGAAATGCTATTTTTCTGTGTGTGTTAGTACACACACGCGTGCCTGGCACGCATAGTGCAGGTGCCCAGGGAGGCTAGAAGAGGGTATCAGATCCCTTGGAGCTGGAGTCAGACAATAGTGAGCCACCCACTATGGACGCTGGGAACCGAACTCTGGTCCTCTGGAAGAGCAGCAAGATCTCTCTTAACGAGTGAGCCTGCCTGCGGCACTGGATTCTACCAGTAGATATCAGAAGCATGATCTCAGTTATGAACACGAAACTGTCGCCAAGACGCCTGTTGGAGACAAGTGTCTCCTGGTTAAGACCTACTGGTCTAAGGGCAGCAGAAGATAGAACTCAATAGTGTCTCACATCCTCTGGATTTGTTGAAGGATGAAGGTTGGATAAAGGTCAGATTACTGAACTGGGTGGAGCACGCCTGTAATCTCAGGACCAAAAAGGTGGTGCAGGAGGATTACCATGAGTTCAAAGCCAGTCTGGGCTACATAGCAAGGCGCCATCTCAATATTTTTATTTATTTATTTTTATTTTTTAAAAGACTTCCGTCTGGGGCTGGAGAGATGGTTCAGCGGTTAAGAACACTGGTTGTTCTTGCAGAAGACCCGGGTTTGAATCTCAGCACCCAGATGGCAGCTAACAACTGTCTGAAACTCCAGTTCCAGGGAATCCAACAGCCTCTTCTGTCCTCCACAGGCATTGCACAACCCCAGTGCACTTACCTGCATGCAGGCAATACACGCCATACACATAAAATAAAAATAATAAATAATTTTTTTTTAATCTTTTTGAGATAGGGTCTCCCTGTAGCCCAGCTGTCCTGGAACTCACTATGTAGACCAGGCTGGCATTGAACTCAGAGATCTGCCTGCCTCTGCCTCCCGAGTGTTGGGATTACAGGCATGCACCACACCTGGCAGAAAAATAATTTTTTTAAAAGTTCTTAAAAAAAAAAAAGAAGACTTCTTTCCACAGTTGGGGCTGGAAAGATGGCTCAGTGGTTAGGAGCACTGACTGCTCTTACTGGGGTTCAGTTCCCAGCACCCATAGGGTGGCTAACAACCATCCATAACTCCAGTTCTAGGGGATGGCATCCTTTTCTGGTCTCCGAGGGTACCACATGCACAGGTGAACTTAGATGCAGACAAAACACTTATACGCATAAAAATAAAAGTAAATTTAAGGCTGGACATGGTGGCCCACACCTTAGGTCCCAGTACTCAGGAGGCTGAGGAAGAGGTAAGTGGACCTCTGTGAGATCAAGGCCAACCTGTTTTACGTAGCAAGTTCCAGGCCAGCTGGGGCTACAGGGACACCCTGTCTCAAAAAAGCAAAAATTAATTAATCAGAAAAGACCGACTTCCAAGTAGATACATATCTCACCCACTGGCGGGATATGGGCTTATGATAAACACTCTATTCATGAAGGAGAAATAGCTTATCCTCAGGTTTTCTATGATCACAGAGGGAAAGGCCAATCCAGGCTTTAAAGTCTCAAAACCTTCTGAGGCCTATGAGATGATTCAGTAGTTAAAGGTTCTTGCTGCCAAGCACAAAGAGCTGAGTTCCATCTCCTGTGCCCACATGGTGGAAGGAGAGCATCAGCTCCTGTGTGGTGCCTTCAAGTGTGCTTTGGCATGTACCTACACACATGTATGTACACACATGCACACTAAATAAACAAATAAATGTAATTTTATTTATTTTTTATTTTTTTATTTTTTGGTCTTTTTGAGACAGGGTCTCCCTGCAGCCCCAGCTGACCTGGAGATCACTATGTAGACCAGGCTGGCCTTGAACCACAGAGATCTGCCTGCCTCTGCCTCCAGAGACGCAGGGATTAAAGGTGTGAGCCACCATGCCCATACCCCAAATAAATGTAGTTTTTTTTCAAATTTTATTTATTATTTTTATTTCATGTGTATGCATGTTGCCTTCATGTAAGTAAGTACACCCGTGTCAGGCAATGCCCTTGGAGGTCAGAAGAGGCTGTTGGATCCCCTGGGACTGGAGT
>NW_008332816.1:285463-287513 GCF_000622305.1 Nannospalax galili
TTTTTAAAAAAATCAAGCTAGGGGGCTAGAAAGATGGCTCTACCATTAAGAGCACTGACTGCTCTTGCAGAGGACCTGGGGTTTGATTCCCAGCACCCACATGGTAGCTAACAATGGTCCCTAACTCCAGTTCCAGGGGATCCGACACCCTCCTTTGACCTTTGCAGACATTGCACAACATGAGTTCACTTATATACATGCAGGCAATACACTCATACACAGAAAATAAAAATAATAATGATAATAAAAATCAAGCCAAGCTTGGTCTCAACCAAGCGTGCCTTTAATCCAGGGAGTCAGGAGACAGAGGCAGGAGGATGTGTGCAGAGTTCCAGGTCAGCCTGGTCTACAAACAAACAAAATCAATGGTTGGCTACATCTGAAGGAACATATCCAGCAGATATAAGGAAGTGGATTACAGGAAGAGATAAGCAGGAAATTCAAACAATAAAACATTGAGAAGCCTTAATAACAAACTGAAGGTGGCTGGAGAGATGACTCAGTGGTTAAGAGCACTGGCTGCTCTTGCAGAGGACCCAGATTTAGCACCTACAAGGCAGCTAACAACACCAGTTCCAGGGGATTCAATGCCCTCATCTGGCCTCTATGGGCATTGCACACATGCAGTACACACATACATGCAGGAAAAATACACACATAAAAATAAAAAAATAAAATAAATGAAAAGTTGGGCTTAGTGTTGTGTACCTGTCATCCCAGTATTGGAGAGGCTCAGGCAGGAGAATTTAAATTCATTAGTCAAGACTACATAGTAACACACTGGACTGGGGGGGAGGGGCGATGACCAGAAGTTCAAGGTCATCTTTACTGTGTAGTGAGTTCAAACCCAGCCTGGGCTTCATGACACCCTGTCTCAAAAAGAAAAACAGGGGCCTGGGGAGATGGCGATGGCTCAGTGGTTAAGATCACTTAACTACTCTTGCAGGAGACCAGCACCTACAAATTTACAACCATCTGTAACTCCAGTTCCAGGGGATCCGAAGCCCTCTTCTGACCTCTACAGGCATTGCATGACATGGGTGCACTTACATGCATGCAGGCTCAGGGGTTAAGAGCAGGTACTGTTCTTGCAGAGGACCCAAGTTTGAGCCCCAGCACCCAAGTCTGCCAACTCACAACTTCCTGTAACTCCAGCTCCAACGCCTCTGGCCTCCTTAGGTACCTGCACACATGCACATACCCACACACATATGCACATTAAAAAAAAAGATCTCCATTTCACTATTAAAATACACAGTTTACATACAGAAAATTTCATTTCCAATACAATTGACACTAAGATGCACATGCGTTTCTAATCTCTATATATCTGATTATTACTAGTCACAGTCGGTTACTTTCTGAGCTCTTTAGCATCTGAGCATGGATATAAAGTCATCAGGTAGATTCCAATGGTAATGTTTTTCACATCTACCAGTTATTAAGGAGCAAATTTTCATGTTTTGAAGAAGTTGTTTTTATAGACCCACTTCCCAGGTAGCCTCCCATAGCCTCCCTCCCCCCACTAGAGCCCTTATACTTTGATATCCCTGCTACTGTCTGCTGTGTTGCTGGCACCCCCAGCAATTCCCCACTACTTGCCCTTCTGGTGAATCTAGTCAGCCTATCTAGAGGTCTTTGTTTTAGGAAGGCCAGCTGATCCTCATTTAGCAGCAATTAGTTGTCAAAATTCCTTTAGATATGATCAGGGTCTGCCATTCATTTTCCCAGTTCTATGCTGGGTTACTATCTGGGAATCCCTTGGGCCACCCCGGCCAACAACTCAAGAGAAGGTGTCTCCTATCTGGCATTGTTGTTTGTTATGTAGCCTTTAGCTGTAAATATGTACTCTTAAAAAATTATATTGGCCCTTTAAATTTCATAAGAGCACACATATATATAACTAAAAGTTACTTGACAAACAGCAAAGCCAGACAGGCGATACCTTCAGTCGAGTTCTTGGCCAGGATAGATAAAGGCTCTTCCAGACAGTAACCCAACATACTACTGGAAACATGAACAGCAGACCCCAATTCTATCCAAAGGAATA
>NW_008332816.1:288059-288319 GCF_000622305.1 Nannospalax galili
TTAGTTCCACCAGTCTGGTATTTTTAATCACTATGTGTAATGCAGATAAATCTTGGGCAAAGCTGAGTTGTTCTCAGATAAACCTTACCTAGACATATATTTCTTGATCTGCTATGTATAATTTGTCAGTAGGTTGTAGGAGTAATATGGTTCCCTCTGGTTTTCAAAACTAGCTAGGCATTGTTTATCTCTCGCATGCATTGTCTCACCCCTCCATCATGGTTTTCCCAGTTAAGGTGCCCCCATTTCCCCCCTTTCTC
>NW_008332816.1:288576-293691 GCF_000622305.1 Nannospalax galili
ACGGGCTCCAGTGGTGGGGGGAGGCTATGGGAGGGTGCCATTTTGCATGCGGGTATATAGATAAATAAGATTGTTTGGGATGTTCTATATGAAATATACACACACAAAAAAATCAATAATTTTTAAAAGTGAGTTATATTTGAGGAAGAAGCATAAAAAATTGCTTGTTAATTAGTAGAGCTGAAAAACATTGTCATTGAAATTCTACCTGATGACTTTATATCCATGCTCAGGTGCCAAGTATCTTAGAAAGTAACTGACTGTGACTAGTATAATCAGCTATATAGCGATTAGAGACGCATGTGCAAACATCTAAGTGTTGGTTGCATTAAAAATGAGTTTTTTCTGTATGAAATAGCATATTTTAAAATGATATGGAGATCTTTTTTAAAGGCTAAAACTTCAATTTTATAGCTTATAGGGTTTATACTGAGTACAATATCATATAATTGTATTAATTCAACTGTAAGCCTAAAAATTTACAGCCAGTTTTGAAGCTAAAACTTCAATTTTATATCTTATAGGGTTTATACTGAGTACAATATCGTATAATTGTATTAATTCAACTGTAAGCCTAAAAATTTACAGCCAGTTTTGAAGGAGATGCATCTTAGCTCTGGAAATTGTTATTGAATATGTCAATGCTGTTGTAATGAAATGCTTCTTCTAATTATGTGGTTATGAAATAAATAATTTTTAAAAAAAGACAGGATCTCACTATGTAGCCCAAACTAGCCTAGAGCTCATGTTTTTCCGCCCCCAGTCTTTCTGAGACAAGGTCTTCCTGTAGCCCCAGCTGACCTAGAACTCACAGAGATCCACCTGCCTCTGCTTCTCCTGGGATTAATGGCATACACTACCACGCCCAGCCTAAAGCTCACTTTTTAGCCCAGGCTTGCAATCCTCCAGCCTCAGTCTTTACTGCTGAGATTACAAACATGCACAATTACACCTTTAATTCCAAAGACATCTCTAGGAAAAAAAAAAAAGAGAGAGAGATTCCTGTGATTAAGGCACACTAGAATTAATCCCTCTGGTATTTTGGGAAGGGCTGGACTTCCTTCCTTGGGCACCTTGCGGGAGGGCAGTGTTAGCAAAAGATAGCCTATCCCCAGCAGTCCCTGAGGCAGTAGTCCAATCTTGAAAATAGCAGCTTTCTTCTCTAACCTCCCTTCAGAACTCACTGACAAGGTAGTGGTCCAGGCCTTTAGCACAGCACTCAGGAGGCAGAAGCAGGTGGATTTCTGTTTGAGACCAGCCTGATCCACATAGCAAGTTCTGGGCCAGCCAGGGCTAAGTAGAGAGACTATCTCACAAAACAGAAACAGAACTTCCTGATAAATGCTGGCAAATCCTTACACTGGGCCTCACCTAGGAACTGGACCGTTCACCATCCACCTCCTCCTTCCCCCCGTGGTGGAGCCAAGCCACAGGCAGCTTTGTTTAGCTTTGCAAAAAAGCAGAGCTTGGTCCCAGACAAAGACCAAAGCTTGTATTCATTCATCCTTGTTCATTCTGCCTTGGCTCATCCCAGACCTGAGCTTTGGCTCATTCCAGACCTGAGCTTTGGCAGCCTCAGGCAAGATTTTTGTGCTTGTAAGACAAATTTCATGTAGTCTAGACTGGCTCGAAACTCAATATGTAGCCAAGGATAACCTTAAACTCTAGATCTGCCCTGCTGAGATTACAGGATTACAGACTTTTACCACCCAGCCTTTTTTTTTTTTTTTTTTTTTGGTGTTTTTGAGACAGGGTCTCCCTAGCTGTCCTGGAACTCACTATGTAGACCAGGCTGGCCTTGAACTCACAGAGATCTGCCTGCCTCTGCCTCCCAAGTGCTGGGATTAAAGATGTGCGCCACCACGCCCAGCTTCAGTATTTTTTTTTTTTTAAGACAAGGTCTTGGGGCCTGGAGAGATGGCTCAGCAGTTAAGAGCACTGGGTGCTCTTAAGAAGACCCAGATTTGATCTCAGCACCCAAATGGCCACTAACAACTGTCCGTAATGCCAGTTGCAGGGGATCTGATGCCCTCCATGGCATTGCACGACACGGGTGCACTCACATACATGCAAATAATACACTCATACACATAAAATAAAAATAATAAAATATTTTAAAAATTAAAAAAAACCAAAATATTAAAAAAAAAAAAACACAAGGTCTGATCTGAACCTTAACAGTCTCACTATACAGCACTGGCTGGTCTGAAACTCACTATGTAGACCAGACTGGCCTTGAACTCACAGACATTCTCAAGCCTCTGCCCTCTGCTTGCAGGGATTAAAGATGTGCACCACACCTATCTTTTTTGCTGTTTTACAAAAAGGTATCTTGCCAGGCATGGTGGCATACACCTTTAATCCCAGCACTCGGGAGGCAGAGGCAAGCGTATCTCTGCGAGTTCAAGGCCAGCCTGGTCTACATAGTAAGTTCCAGGACAGCTGGGCTACAGGGAGACCCCGTCTCAAAAAGACCAAAAAAAAAAGAGAAAGGGTATCTCTATGTAGCTCAGGCTGGACCTGAACTTCCTGCAATCCTGCCTCTGCATCCTGAGTTGACATTAGCACCACCCAGGTAAGCATTTCTGAGACCTTGCAGTTAAAATATGAAGGATTCTCCTTTGTGGACAGGAGCTTGGTGAGGTGCTGCACACCCATAATCCCATGGACTAAAATCCTCGTTACCACCCAGAGGACTGGAATACAGAACTTGTTTGTTTTGCTTTTGGTAGTGGAGGTGAGCCCTAGGAATTTCCCAACTAGGAAACTGCTCTATCACTCAGCCTCAATCCCAGCCCTGGAATTTTTCCCCCTAACACAAAAAGTTTCCCTGGGGCTAGGGAAATGGCTCAGTAGTTAAGCGCACTTGCTGCTCTTCCTAAGGACTTGGGTTGTTTTCCAGCCCCTACACTGGGGAAGCTCAAAATTACCTGTAACTGCAGCTCCAGGGGATACAATGGCCTCTCTGGCCTCCGAGCACATCTGCGCACATGTTCATACACACACATACACTGGCCTGCACATACTTTCCCTAACAGGAAGTTTTCTGTATCAGTCTAATCGAATACCAATTAGCAGTTGGTCATACTCTAACCCCAAGGAAATGGGGAAAAAATACTCAGTGCTAGAAATTAGCCAACAGTGGGTTGAATGCCTTTGTGTGCGGTACACTGGAAACTGGACACAGACACTGTGCTCAGGGAACACTGTACCAGCAAGTCACAGCCCCAGGTGCTGAGACAGATGCTCACCAAATTGCCCAGGCTGGACTTGAATCTGGGATGCTCCTGCATCCTCAGCAGGTGGTGACAGGTCTTAACTACCCACTCTGTGGGGTAAAATTTATAAACCGAATCACCCATTTTCCTTTACTGAAACACTGCTTAAGCTTGCAGCAGTCCTCCCGCCTCAGCTTTCCGGAGCGAGGAGACCAAGCCCAACTCAAACACTTCAAAATGAGCCATTTGGTGGCATTTGGCACATTCCAATACTGTAAAAAATCACCTTTATGTTGTTCCCAAACATTTTCTTGTTTCCATTTAGTTTGTCAGTTTTAGGGAGGTTGCTTTTTCTTTCAGTTTTGAGACAGGGTCTTAAGTATAGCCCAGGCTGACACACATTAACAGTATGTCCTCCTGTCTCAGCCTCCTGGGATTACAGGCAGGAGCCACCACACACAGCCGCAAAACATTTTCATCAGCCCAAAGCTAACACCCCTTATCCCGTGACTCCCCATTTCTCCCAGCTCTCAGCCTGTCCGTCCGTCACCAGATGAATGGATAAAGGAATGTCACTCTCTGCAGTATGGAATCTTTTATTATTATTATTTTATGTGTATGAGTGTATTGCCTGCATGTGTGTGAGGGCACCCATACCGTGCAATGCTCATGGAAGTCAGAAGGGGGCATCAGATCCCCTGGAACTGGAGTTAGGATGGGTGTTAACTGACATATAGATGCTGGGTTTTGAACCTGGGTCATCTTTAAGAGTGGTCAGTGCTCTTAACCCCTGAGCCAACTCTACAGCCCATGCAGGATGGAATCTTATAGAAACACCATGAATAACCAACTGCCCCCTTGGAGCTTCACAACAAAATAGTGTTCAGCTGTGAAATCAATGGAATGCTGACTGACACACACTGAGAAAACAGGCACAGCACTTCGCAGACAAGACACCCAGTGAAAGAAACCAGGTCACACAGTGTGATTCCACATATGAGGATGCCGGGTCACACAGTGTGATTCCACATACGAGGATGCTGGGTCACACAGTGTGATTCCACATATGAGGATGCCGGGTCACACAGTGTGATTCCACATATGAAGATGCCGGGTCACACAGTGTGATTCCACATACGAGGATGCCGGGTCACACAGTGTGATTCCACGTACAGGGGATGCCAGGTCACACAGTGTGATTCCACGTACAGGGGATGCCAGGTCACACAGTGTGATTCCACGTACAGGGGATGCCAGGTCACACAGTGTGATTCCACATATGAAGATGCCGGGTCACACAGTGTGATTCCACGTACAGGGGATGCCAGGTCACACAGTGTGATTCCACGTACTCGGGATGCCAGGATCAGTAAATACAGAGAAACAAAAAGCAGGTCAGTGGCTCTTTTTAATTGTTTTACTCAGGATGCCAGGTCACACAGTGTGATTCCACGTACTCGGGATGCCAGAATCAGTAAATACAGAGAAACAAAAAGCAGGTCAGTGGCTCTTTTTAATTGTTTTTTTCTTAAATGTAGACTCTGTGTGTGTGTGTGTGTGTGTGTGTGTGTTCAAGCGTGGAAGTCAGAAGAAGACAACTTTAGGAGTCTCCCTTCACCATGTGGGTTTTGAGATGAAATTCAGATTATCAGACTTGACAACAAGTACCTTTACCCACTGAGTCATCTTGCCAGACCTACAGACAACTTTTTTTTTTTTTTTTTGGAGACAGTCTCCTGTAGCCCCAACCTGGCCTGGAACTCACTATGTAGACCAGGCTGGTCAAATCTCTGTGAGTTCAAGGCCAGCCTGGTCTACATAACGAAGTTCAGGCCAGCCGGGGCTATAGGAAGACCCCGTCTCAAGAAGATGAAAAAAAAAAAAAAAAAAAAAAAAA
>NW_008332816.1:293758-296782 GCF_000622305.1 Nannospalax galili
TTTCCCTGGACCTCCAGATGGTCTGGAACTCACTATGTAGACCAGGTTGGCCTTGAACTCACAGAGATCTTCCTGCCTCTGCCTGCCAAGTGCTGGGATTAAAGGCGTGCCCTACCACACCCCGCTGAGACTACTTTTAGGCGCTGGGACCCAGCCAGACTCACAGAGCTCTTTCCATGTTTGTTTTCCAGCCTCCTGGTCTTTGTCAAAAAAAAAAAGAAAAAACTTGCAATGAATCATGACATGGTTACCTTTAACCTCAGCTACAGCAGTTAGGAGACTGCAAATTCCGGGGTAGCTAAACCAGTCCTTCTTTCAAAAACAAAATTTTTTTTTGTGTTGTTTTGTTTTGTTTTTATTTTATTTTTGGGGGAAGAGGTCTCCCTGTATCCGCATCTGGCCTGGAACTTGCTATGTAGACCAGGCTGGCCTTGAGCTCACAGAGATCCACCTGCCTCTGTCTCCCAAATGCTGGGAATAAAGGGTGTTGCCACCACGCCCGGCTTTAAAAACACACATTTTAAATCTTGTATCTCTTTAACTTGAATTTGGGGATTGACATTTTTTTAATAGGGTCTCATGTAGCCCAGCTAGGCCTCTATCTGAAAATGGCCTTGAACGCCTGATCCTCAAGCCTCCCACTTCCCCAAATGCTGGGATTACAAGGCATTCACCACCACGCCCAACTACTTGTTTTGTTTTTTGATACAGAGACTCATAGTGCAGGATGACTTGCACTGTAGCTAAGTGCTGACCCTTGAACTCCTGATCCTCCTGTCTTCACCTTCAGAGTAGTAAAGTTACAGGTGTGCGCTGCCACACCAGACCCTAGTGACACTGAACTTACTTTAAATCATGGTTGTATTTCCCAACTTGTGGGCTCTCTGGCTTCCCCAACTGGACATATGTGTAACAGCCCCTCAGAGTGCTGGACTGGATGAATGAAAAACCACATGAGGATTGCAATTCTGTTGGCTCTGACTAAGGGCTTAGGCCTTTTTTTTTTTTTTTTTTTTTTTTAAGTCTGGGGGAAACAAAGTCTCCTATGTAGCCCAGGTCATAAACTATTTTTATACCAAAATATCTCAATCCCTTATTAAAATGGATTCAGTGCAGGGATGTGGCTCAGTTGGTAGGATGCTTACTTAACCAGACACATAGTACTGAGTTTCATGCCCAGCACTGCATAAACTGGGTATATGACTGTTATCTCAGCGCTCAGGAGGCAGAGGCAAGAGGGCCAGAATTTCCAATTAATGCTTGGCTACATAGAGAGTTGGAGGCCATCCTGGGATACATGAGATCCTGCCTCAAAAATATTAATGGGGCCAGCAGGACAGCTTAGTGGGTAAAAGCACTTTGGCATGCAAGGTGGAAATCTGAGATCTGGAACTCACACACAGGTGGAAGAGAGCTGCCTCTACAAAGTTGTCTTCTGACCTTTAGTCCCAGCACTCAGGAGGTAGAGGCAGGCAGATCTCTGTGAGTTGAGGCCAGCCTGGTCTACATTGTGAGTTCCAGGACAGCTAGGGCTACAGAGAGACAAAAAAAAAAGGCCAGCAAGATAGCTCACCAGGTAAAGGTGTAAAGGTGCCTGCCACCAAGACTTTGATCTAAATTTGATCCCCCAGGACCCATATAATGAAAGGAGAGAACCAACTCCCACAAGCTAGCTGTCCTCTGACTTTCACACACATTCCGTAGCATGTGTAGGCCCACCAAAAAGAAATAAAATATTAAGAAAAACTGGGGGCCAGTGAGGGCTGGAGAAATGGCTCAGCCGTTAAGAACACTGACTGTTCTTGCAGAAGACCCGGGTTCGAATCCCAGAACCCACATGGCAGCTGACGACTGTCTGTAACTCCCAATTCCAGAGATCCAACAGTCTCTTCTGTCCTCCATAGGCATTGCATGACACGGGTGCACTTAACTTCATGCAGGCAATACATGCATACACATAAAATAAAAATAATAAAGCCGGGCGTGGTGGCACACGCCTGTCATCCCAGCACTTGGGAGGCAGAGGCAGGTGGATCTCTGTGAGTTCAAGTCCAGCCTGGGGCTACAGGGAAACCCTGTTTCAAAAAGATCCCCCCCCCAAAAGTCACTCCCAACTTAATCCCTTTTGTAACAAGCAACCTCTTGTTCACCCTTCCTCCATCTCTCTGACTTTTGCTGTTTAGGAAGAGCCAGAGATATAACTGTATAGAGTCATGTAGGCTAAGAGTGGGAAGTGACCTCAGGTTTAGAAAGTCCTGCACCCAGGAACCTTCCCCTTGTCTCAAAAAGACAAAAAAAAAAAAAAATTAAAAGAAATAAAAGCAGATTGATATTCAATAGGCCTTAACATCAAAGTTCCGTGTTCACTGTTTTACTCTGTGAGTTCATTACAAATATATTTTCCAAATTATACTTCAAGGAGTCCATCTATTTTTCGGAGAATGCCTCTTTTTAACTTGCTATGTTGATCAGGCTGGTCTTGAACTCACAGAGATCCACCTGCCTCTGCCTCCCGAGTGCTGGGATGAAAGGTGTGCTATAGAAAATAGCTAAAATGTTCATTTCTGTCCAGTATTTAACTCTTTTGAGGTACAGTGTCTGACTGCAACCTAGGCTGACCTGGAACTCAGGAATGTCCTGCCCTGGCTGCCCAAGGGCTGGATTACAGGCATGGGTCACCAAGCCCAGCTAAATACCATTAACCTCAGTCTGTGTTTCTGTTTCTTTGGGGTTGGGGGGCATTCTGGTTTGGGTAGGGAAATCTCACTGGTTGGCCTGGAATTCAAGAGTTGTGCCTGCCCGTCTCCCAGCATGTGGGGCAATGGTCCTGTGGTACAGCAAGTCCACGCCCCAAAGTACAGTCATAACGAGGGACCACCATTTGTTTCAACTGAAGACATCAAAGCCTTCCTCATGTCCTTCAGACCTCAAGGCCATGAACTTGTGGGCAACTGTTCCAACATGGTGCTGCTGAAAACTCTTGTGAATGATGCTGATGAAGAGGTTGAAAGCTGGGGATTCATC
>NW_008332816.1:296829-307357 GCF_000622305.1 Nannospalax galili
CAGCGGTTAAGAGCACTGACTGCTCTTGCAAAGGACCCAGGTTCGATTCCCAGCACCCACATGGCAGCTACAAACCATCCTTAACTCCGGTTCCAGGGAAATCTGAAGCCCTCTTCTGACCTCCGCGACATTGCACGACACGGTGCACTCACATGTATGCAGGCAACACACTCATACACATAAAATAAAAATAATATAAAATATTTTATTATTGTGTGTGCCATGGGCATGTGTGTGGGTGCCACAGCAGGCATGTGGAGTCCAGAGGACAATTTTCTGCAGCTGGTGACTTTAGACTCCTTACTCTCTGAGCCATGACTGGCCCAGACTCAGAATTTTAACAGGCTCACAGGAGATGCTGGTTGGGCTGATTAAACATGTCCATACTGAGAGAGCTGGGCTTATCAACACAAATGACCACAAACTGCAATCCACTTACAGTGATGTTAGCTGCTGCCAACACCCACAATCCTATCCCTACACAAAAATCAGGCCTGTGTTCCCTAATTCTTCTCAGCTGCAACATTTTTTTTTTCTTTTTAATTACTATTACATGGGGCTGGAGAGATGGCTCAGCAGTAAAGAGCACTGGCTATTCTTGCAGAGGCCCCAGGTTCAGTTCCCAGCACCTAAATGGTGTGTCTCATAACCATCTGTAACACCAGGTCCAGGGGATCCACTGCCCTCTTCTGGCCTCCATTGGTACTACATGCACATGGTGCACTTAAGTATGTGTAGGCAAAATGTACACATAAATTTTTTAAAAAAATAAATTAGGTGGGGCTGGGGAGATGGCTGCTCTTCCAGAGGACCCAGGTTCAATTCCCAGCACCCATGTGACCACTAACCACTGTTCATAACTCCAGTTCCAGGGGATCCAGCGCCTTCTTCTGGCCTCTGTGACATGGGCGCACTTTCATACATGCAGACAAAAAAACTCATGAACTAATAAGAATATCAAAAAAAAATCGAATTATGTGTGCACGATGGGGGAGGCTCACACGCCACAGTGCATGTACCATGACGTGTGAGGAGGTCAGAGAAGAACCGCATTTTCCCTCTGACGCCACCTTTTGACATGGGTCCCAGGGATCCAACTCAAGTTGTGCAGTAAATTGCCTTCACCACCTTAGCCTGTGGCATTGACTCACCTAAGCAAGCTAGGCTGAGCGCTGTGTTTGGCAGAATCCAAAGGCCCAAAAGGCTCTTGGACGGTCTGATGAGATTGGTTGAGGGGAAGGCCAAGAGGGAAGAGGTGTGTCCCCCAGGTGGGGCTAAGCCGGGATCTACTTGAGTCTTCCAGCCACTTCTTATTTTCAAGAGCTGAGTTAAGAGGGGCCGCTGGGGTCAAGATGTCAGTCTCTCCAATCCTTTCTGAAGGTAAGCAGGAGCGGGAGGCTAAGATACCAAGGAAATCAAACTCAGTTACTCTGCAATTCACACAGTGGTGACATCGTCCACGTGGGTGACAGAGACCCACTGGTGCTTTCATCCACGTGGGTGGTGATGGAAACTCACTTGGAGACTGCTGTTTCATCCACGTGGTTGGCGGTAGTCAAACACGCCCAGGTCCAGAAGGGAGACTCAGTTTTACTTTTCAGGTCCAGGTCTTGGCGCCTTGTTTTTAGCCCCCTCTTGTCTCTCTTTCGTTGTTGCTTTTTGTGTTTCATTTATTTATTTTGTGCATTCTGTGCATGGTATGTGGTAGGCATGCATGCCGTAATGTGCACGTGCCCGTGCTGTGGAGGTCTGAAGAGTAGCAGGAATCAATTCTCCCTTTCCACCTTGTGGGTCTCAGGATTCGAACTCAGTTCTTCAGGCTTGGCTATACCATCTCACTGGCCCTTCCTTGTTAACCATCTTAATTCCTCTGATCCTTGCCAATCCCTCTGGAGTAAAGAGGGCTCTGATGGATTAGGGAGGACTACAGGATTTTATCTTCACTATAGTCCTAGCGGTCTCAAGCACTCCGATACCTTGGAGCGCTGGCTGCTTTTGTAAATGTAGTTCTTTCTTCTTCAATTGAATGTATAATTGAAATGCCTGGTGAAGAGATGTTATACATTGATTTATTAGCCAAGTTACCTTCCTCTTAAGGGTCCTGAGGGAGCCCTTGTAGACTCTGAAACTACCTACCAAGTCTGTTGCAACTCCACCACAATTTTCTTTTCTTACAGCAGCAGTAGAGGCACTAGGGTAAGCAGTTAACTGCTTCCCAACAGTTTTGCTTTATTTTTCAAAAACGTTATTAAGGGGCTGGAGAGATCACTCAGCAGTTAAGAGCACTGTCTGCTCTTACACAGGTCCTGGGTTTGATTCCCGGCACCACACCCATAACTCCAGTTCCAGGGGATCCGACCGACACCCTCCTCCAGCCTCTGCAGACTTTGCATGACATAGGTGCACTTACATAGATGCAGGCATCAGATTCCCTGGAACTGGAGTTAAGGACAGACAGATGGTTGTTAGCCACCATGTGGGTGCTGGGAATCAAACCTGGATCCTCTGCAAGAGCAGTCAATGCTCTTAACTGCTCCAGCCCACCAAAAAAGTTTTTTTAAAGTTATCACAAGCTGGGCATGGTGGCGAAAACCTTTAATCCCAGCACTTAGGAGGCAGAGGCAGGAGGAGCTCTGTGAGTTCCAGACCAGATGTCCTCCTTAAATTTGCTGGTCTGTCAGTTACCAGTTGATGAACATTTTTTCCCAACTTTTATTTATTATAGTAAAGCTGTTATGACTGTGGACACCTTCCATTTTCTCCTGGGTGATTATCTTGGAGACTTCTTGTCACAGCTGCATCTCTAAAATCCCAGCACTCCAGACACAGAGGCAGGAGGATCCTAGAGCAGCAGTTGGGCACCATCCTGGGCCCCACCAGCGATTATCCTCAGTCTTTTTTTGGCGGGTCTTGTGTATCTTTTTTTTTTAAGTAGTGGGACTGAACTTGGATCTTTTTAGCCTAGGGATTAGTCATGGGCTACCATGCCCTCCTAGGGTCATGCTTTTTTTTTTTTGGAGGGGGGTCTTTTTGAGACAGGGTCTCCCTGTATCCCCAGCTGGCCCTATGTAGACCAGGCTGGCCTCAAACTCAGAGATCCACCTGCCTCTGCCTCCCAAGTGCTGTGATCAAAGGTGTGCACAACCACCCCCAGGAAGTCACGCATATTTTAGACAAGGCTTTACCACTGAGCTTGTGCTAGCCCAGTCTTAGTCATTTTAGACGTTCATTCCTAATGAACATCTTGTAATGTGAACTGTGATGATGACCAAAGATACTGAGAATCTTTTCATTAATTTATGGGCCAAACCGGCCTTTTTTGTATACGAAATAACTTCTTCAAATATTTTTATTTTTAAAAAATATTTGTGTATGTGTGTGTATGCACATGCCACAGCACAAGTGCACCCATCTCGTGTAATGTCCATGTAGGTCAGAAGAGGATGTTGGATCCCCTAGAACCGGAGTTATAGACATTTGTTAGCTACTGTGTGGGTGCTGGGAACTGAACCCGGATCCTCTTCAAGAGGATTTTGAAGACTGGCTAGAACCTTTACACCAGCAACTCCCAAAGAAAGCCCTAGTGGTAAATGCCTAACCCTAGGCCTTGGGAGGCTGAATTAGGAACATCACATGAGTTCAAGGCCAGCTTGCTTTAGGAAGAGAGCTTCTGCTGCCTTGGGTCTGACATTTCCTAAGAATATAAATAATCAAATCTGCTCATTCAAAAGATTCTCTTTAAGATTTCTCTTATCTCTAGGTGGGTGTGGTGGTGCATATCTGTAATCTCAGCATCTGGGAGGCTGAAAGGGAAGGATTGTCACTGTTAAAGGTCAGCCTCTCTAGAGAGAGATCAAGTAGCTTGCCTGTTGAAAAAAAAAATCCTTAGTTCAGGGATCACAATCTTCTCCAATATCCAAAATTCAGGCCATCTGGATGGCTCAGCAGACAAAGGCCACAGGGTACACATAGAGGTCGGAGGACAACTCTTGGGAGTTGGTTCCGTCCATCTACCATTTGGAACCCAAGTAGAACTCAGGTTGTCAGGCTTAGAAGCAGGCACCTTTATGAAGTGAGCCAAATCACTGGCTTGATTTCTTTTGTGTTTTGTTTAATTTTTATTTATTATATTTATTTAATGTGTATGCTTGTATTGCTCGTGTGTAGGTAAGTGCACCCGTGTCATGCAATAACCCACGGAGGTCAGGAGACTGTCGGATCCCCTGGGACTGGAATTATGGACATGTGGGTGCTGGGAACTGAATCCAGGTCCTCTACAAGAGCAGCCAGTGTTCTTAACTGCTGAGCCATCTCTCTCCAGCCCCATCACTGGCTCAATTTTATTTATTTAAAAAAAAATTTTTTTTTGGTCTTTTGAGACCAGGTCTCCCTGTAGCCCCAGCTGTCCTGGAACTCATTATGTAGATCAGGCTGGCCTTGAACTCACTGAGATCTGCCTGCCTCTGCCTCCCAAGTGCTGGGATTAAAGGCATGCGCCATCACGCCCGACTTATTTTTAAATTTTTGAATTTCACTTTATAATTTTTATGTGCAGGAGTGTATTGTCTGCTTGTAAGTGCAATCATATCATGCAATGCCCAGAGTTCAGAAGAGGGTGTCAGAGCCCCTGGAACTGAAGTTACAGATGGTTGTTAGCAGCCACGTGGATGCTGGGACTCAAACCCAGGTCCTCTGCAAAAGCAGCCAGTGCTTGTTACTGCTGAGCCATCTCTCCAGCCCCTCAATTTTATTTTTATTATTATTAAATTTGTTTTGTTTGAGATAGCATCTCTCTGTAGCTCCAGTTGACCTGGAACTCACTACATAGACCAGGTAGGCCTTGAACTCGCAGCCATCTGTCTGCGTCTGCCTCCCAACAGCTGGGACTAAAGGCATGTGCCACCACGCCCGGCCCCATGATTTTATTTTTAAACTAACCATGCCTGGTTTAGACAGTGCTGGGAATCACATCCAGAGCTTTGTGCAAGCATTCTACCAAGTGAGTCGCATCCTCGGCCACCAACATAATGATTTGGGCAGGATTCCTGGAGAACACAGTTCCATGTGCTGTTTTTCATACTATGATCTTTCTCCTTTCGATGGTTTCAGTTTTGAGACAGTCTTACTGTGTCCCAGATGGCCTGGAACTCTTACGTAGACCAGGCAGGCCTTGGGCTCAAACGGACATCCGTTTGTTACACTCCTGTGCCTTAGGAACTGAATCTAAGTTGTGCTTTGTTCAGAATGCTAGCAATCTGAGAAGGCAACAGGCTAACTAACACACTAAAAGCTGCCTTATGGGGTTGCAGAGCTGGCTCAGTGCTTAAGAGCACTTGATTGCTCTTGCAGAGGACCCGAGTTTGGTTCCCAGCATCCACATCAGATGGCGCACATCTATAACTCCAATTCCAGGGGATCAGTCACCCTGTTCTGCCTTCTGCGGGACTCTGCATATATGTATGGATTATTGTTGCCAGATCCTTGCTCGCTTGTAGATTCTATCTGGCCCTTCATCATTTAAATCAGTGAAATGTAACTTGAACAGTACTTTCTTGATGCTTACCGCAGTTCCAGATCCTAGTGTTTAAAATGGGAGTGAGATGGCTCAGGAGGTAAAAGTGCTTTCGGCTAAACCTGATGGCCTGAGTTCAATCCCCAGAACCCACACAACAGAAGAGGGCTCACTTCAATTGTTCTCTGACCTCCATATGCATAATGTGTTACACTCACAAACAGTAAACAAATAACTACTGGGCTGGAGAGATGGCTCAGCGGGTAAGAGCAACTGTGGCTCTTACAGAGGACCCAGGTTTGGTTCCCAGAATGCACACAACAGCTAACAAATGTCTGTAACTCCAGGTGTGGGGGATCCAACACCATCTTCTGGCTTGCAGAGGCACATACACAGTGTACTTACATACATGCAAGCAAAACACTCATACACATAAAGGTAAATCAATCTTTTAAAAAACAAAAACCAGTGTTTAGCATTGAAGGTCTGGCTATAGATCAAGGGATAGTTTTGGGCCAGGTATGGTGGCACACACCTTTAATCCCAGTGTCTGGAGGCAGAGGCAAGTGGATCTCTGTGAGTCCCAAGCCAGCCTGGTCTATATAGTGAGACCCCGTCTCAAGAAAAGACAACTCTCAGGATTAGGAAGAAAACAGAATGATGGGCCTGTGATGCCAGTACTGAGGCTGGAAAGGAGGATCACCAGGCTCCAGGCCACCCTGAGTCCTTGTCTCATAGGAATGGGAGAAGTTGAGGATGTACTCAGTCAGTACCCATTCAGCATGTGGGAAGCCCTGGGTTTGATGGTCAGCACACAGTGTGTGATGGTTCCCATCTGTAAGCCCAAGACTAGGTAGGTGGGAAGAGGATCAGGAGTTCAAGATCAGCCTCAGTTGCATAGGACTTTGAAGCCAGCCTGGGCTACATGAAAAGAAAAAAAGGCCAGCAAGATGGCTTAGCAAGTAAAGGCACCTGCCACCAAGTCTGATGACCTGAAGGAGCCAGGACCCACAGGCTGCCATCTGATCTCCACACAGGTACCTTGGCATGCATGCACACATGTACACACACAAAATAAATGTAACCCAAGGTTGGTGTGTCTGTTTTAAAGACAGGTGGGCATGGCAGCAGCAGCACCAGGGAGGCCGAGGCAGGCAGCCTCGAACTGTGAGTTCAAAGCCAGCCAGGGTGGAACACAGTTCAGTGCTGTCTCAAAGCACAAAGCCAGACAAAAGCATCCAGACGAAAACTGAAAACAAACGGAGTCCTGCATGTGTGTATACAGAGAGTTGTTTTTCAGAGCACCCAAGTCAGGGACCTGGCCCAATAACTATTTTATTGCCATTATTTTGTACTTACATGTATGTGTGCCTGTGCTTGCCTGCAGATCCCGAGCCTTGGATCCCCCTGAAGTTACAGTTGGCTGTGGGCAGGCCAAAGTGGGTGTGCTGAGAACTGAACTCGGGTCTGCAGGAGCTGCAAGTGCTCTTAACAGCTGAACCATCTCTCGAGACCCACAGTGGCCCTATCTTTTAGACCCAAATAATAAGAATAAAGGTCTGGGGAACTGGATGGAGTGGCAGGAGATAAAAGCAGGAGGATCGGGAGTCGAGGCCAGCCTTGACTACATAGCAAGTTCAAGGCCAGCCTGAGCTCCATGAGACCCTGTCTCAAAAACAAACAAGGAAGGAGGACAGGAATGAGAGCCTCTCCTTACTGCCTTTCTTTCCTTCCAAGGCAAAACCCAGAACCTTCTGCAGAGGAGACGGACCATATTCACCCAGAAACAACTGGATGATCTGAGGCTCCTATTCAAGAGGAACCCATACCCGAACCCCAGTCTCAAGAAAGAACTGGCCATGAAAATGAACATGGATCCCGTAGTACTGCAGGTTGGCCACAGGTCCCCCTCCCCCATCTCCCTAAGCTTCCTCCCTGACTCCCTTAAACCTGGACCCCAAGGATTATTCCAGAAGTCTCCTTCCACTGCGATCCCAACACTCAAGGATCCTGGGCTTTCCTCCCCACACCCTGCAATCTTCTCTCCAAATCCCAGCTATGAGGATGGACAGGTCTCTGTAAAGAACCAAGCACAAACAGTTTTGTGAGCCATGCATGGTGTCTGTGGCCCCATCTGGCTCTGTCACATTGATGGAAAAGCAGCTGTGGGTGATAGGTAAACATCTAATTTGTTTTTGAGATCTACGTAGCCGAGGCTGGCCTACAAAGTGAGTTTGCCAGCTACACACACACACACACACACACACACAGCTTTTTTTAATGGTGATGGGACTGAACCCAGGCCTCACAGATGCTGGAAAGCACGCTACCACTAAGCTACCTCCCCAGCCTGTGTGTGGTCTATGTGTGTGTGTGTGTGTGTGTGTGTGTGTGTGTGTATGTCCTGTATGCATGTGTGCAGGTATACACACTCGGGAGCATATGCAGAGGACAGAGGAGGACATCAGGTGTCTTTCTCTATGACTTGCCACCAGTTTTCCTTGAGACAGTCTCTCAAACCTGGAGCTCACCCTTTTTCGACCATACTTGCTGGCCAGTGAGCCCCAGGAATTCTCCTGTCTCTACTCCAGCATGGCATGTAGCAGGCATGTGCTACTGTGGCACACTTCTGCATGAGTGCTGGAGATCCAAAGTCAGGTCCTCATGCTTGCGTGGCAAGTGCTCTTCTCCACAGAGCCACTTCCTCCAACCCCTCAGCCCTTTTTAAAAATATGGGAGGCATAGGGGCACACACTTTTAATCTCAGCACTCAGGAAGCAGAGGCAGGTGGATCTCTTCTGTGAGTTCAAGGCCAGCCTAATCTTCAAAGCAAGTTCCAGGACAGCTAAGGCCATAAAGTCTCAAAAAGACTCAAAAAGACTATGTGTATGGGGGGGGGGGACATTCTCACATGAACAATTTTTTGGTTTAGTTCAGACAGGAACTTCTATGTAGCCTAAGATTTCCTTTAACTCACAAGGATCCTCCTGCCTTGGCCTACTGAGTGTTGGGATTACAGGTATCCACTATCATGCCTAGTAGCATTTCATGTTTTTAACCATTTAGAAATATAAAACAGCCGGGCATGGTGGTGCACAGCTTTCATCCCAGCACTTGGGAGGCAGAGGCAGGCAGATCTCTGAGTTTGAGGCCAGCCTGGTCCACATAGCGAGTTCCAGGTCAGGTGGGGCTACAGGGAGACCCTGTCTCAAAACGACCACCCCCCCACAAAAAAAGAAAGAAAAGAAAAAGAAATCAAAACAATTGCTTAGCTCATGGATGCTATTGGAACAGAGGTTATCTCACAGGGGTGGGGCGGGGCGCTGGAGAGATGGCTTGGCCATTAAGAGCACCAGCTGCTCTTGCAGAGGACTCAGGTTCAGGTCCCAGCTCCCACATGATGGCAAACAACTGTCCTGCCCATAACTGTAGTTCCAAGGGATCTGACACCCACTTCTAGCCTCTGTGGGCACTGCATGCAAAGCACTCAAACATGTACAATAAAAATAAATAAAGCCAGGCATGGCAGTGCAGGCCTTTAGTCCCAGCAGAGGCAGGCGAATCTCTGTGAGATTGAGGCCAGCCTGATCTAAATGAGTGCCAGACCATCTAGAGCTACAGGGAGACCCTGTCTCAAAAAGACCTAAAAATAAAAATAATAATAAATATAAATTCTTTTTAAAAAGACTGAATTCACAGTTTGGGGACAGTTTGATGCCATCAGCCACAGGAGAGCATCCTCTGGGAGGCATTCCTACCCTTCCACCTCCTGCTTTCTGACCCCTGTGCTCTGCTGTTCCCATGACCTCTCATTTCTGCTCCTTCCTGGGGGACCAGGATGAGACGAACCCAGGCACAGGATCTAAGTGACAGGTGTGGAGCGGGGTGTTCTCACCTAGAAGTCGCCACATCACTGAGCAACACCAACACGCTTCTGAAATCACTCCCCAGTTGCTAACCCAACGTTCTCCCCTCCTTCCACTAAGGTTTGGTTCAAGAACCAACGAGCAAAACTCAAGAAAGCCAAATGCACCATTCGGCAAGAACAGCAGTTATCTACTGCCCAACAGCAGCAGTCACCCCCAGACCAACAGCAATTGTTACCTCAAGACCACAAGGAGTTACCTCAGGTCCATCAGCAGGACGAGAAGTTACCTCAGGTCCATCAGCAGGATGAGAAGTTACCTCGGGTCCGTCAGCAGCACCAGCAGTTACCGCTAGTCCAACAGCAACTGCTACCTCAACTTCAACATCAGCACCAGAAGTTACCGCTAGTCCAACAGCAACTGTTACCTCAACTTCAACATCAGCACCAGCGGTTACCGCTAGTCCCACATCAGCAATATCATGAAGACCAACATCACTCACTTCTGGGGAGAGCCCATACCAGGCCATTCCAGAGGGATGAGAACACATCACCAGGGTCCCCTGCCAGCAGCCTCCCTGTGGCCCTAATTTATACCAACCATGTGATGCCCTCATTCCAACTTAGCGTGTACCCTAGTCTCAAGGGTTCCAGAGACCACCCTGGGGGCCATAGAATGGTCCATTTCGGTTGCTGCCAAGACCCTGCCATATACTGCCTCCAACCCATTTCAGAGTCTCGAAATCATCTCCCAGGCTCCCCAGCCACTCCTTCTGGCTCTGTACCTGGACAAAGGGGAGAGGAGCTACGTACAAGCTGACACACATCATTACTATGTACTATGTAGTCCTAGTTGGTCTGATACTGTGTAGCCCAGGATGGCACTGACCTCATGGCTGTCTTCTTGCTGCCAATATCCATGTGCTGGGATACGTCTTTTTAATTTATTTATTTTATATCTGGGAACCCTGAGTATTGGACACAGGGCCTTAACATGTTAAGCACGCAATATGTCTCTGAGCTACACCATCCAACCCCATTTTTTTTTTTTTTTTTTTGGTTTTTTGCTTAAAAAGGGATACAATCTTTAATCTTGAATGAACATAAAAGGAAAACTGTAGAATCTTTTCTATGGGGAGCAGGAATCATGC
>NW_008332816.1:307468-318812 GCF_000622305.1 Nannospalax galili
GGTACCAGGGATTGAGCCTAGAGCATCCCAAGTGCTGAGCACATGCTTACAAATGAGCTACACACCTGAAATAAACTGCAAGTTTGATGAAGCTCATGTTTCCCATTCTGGCCTCAAACTTGCTATACAGCTGAAGACGACTTTGAACCGATCCTTGATCCTCCTGGGATTATAAATGTATGCCACCACACCCGTTTATGGGGTGCTGGGGATTGAATCCAGGACTCCATGTGTTATGGAACTCCATCTTCTAAGCATAACAGTTATTACTAGAACTGTGACATCTGGAAGAGACCCTCAAGATTGAGCACAGAGGTGCTCCCTGAGAACAAGGGGTAGTGAGGGTCATGTACCCTCGCCTGAGACTTAGCTACTCCAGTCGTGCCTCTTTGACGGCTGTATGTAATTCTGCCCCAGTTGTATGTGGCCTCAGGGTCTAGGAAGGTACTAGGGTATATGGAATATGGAAGGAGGGAACCCATCTATGTAGCCATGAGAATGTCATCGTCCATGTTGGAGTAAGCCTTTGCTGTGGTTTTCCTGTCTTGGGGTCATATAAGCTCTGTAAGTAAGCCCAATAAACTCACTGGTTCACCAAGCTGGACTTTGCAGGAATCTTTACTTTGGTCTAGGGGGCAGTGTGAAATACCTGTTCCTATCACTCCAGGAGGTTAACAGCAACCCTTGCCAGCCATGCACTCTACCAACTGAGCTCCATCCCCAGCCTTCCTATCCTTCAAACAAACTTTGTTTTGGTTTAGTTTTAGTGAGACAGAGATCTCACTACGTAACCTTGAATGGCCTAGAACTTGCTATGTAGACAAGGCTGGCCTTAAATTTATGGCAATCCCTTTGCATCCTGAGTGCTAGAATTACAACTACTATACCACCACACCCAGCATGAGTTTCTGGTCTTGGTTTCCTCCCTAAGCAGTGCTAGGGGTTTCTCCTGCTAACTAAGCTCTCTAGCACTGAGCTACACCCTCAACCCCCATCCTGAATGCATTATTTGGTCAGGATGGTGGCACAGGCTTTTTGTCCTAGCACTTGGGAGGCAGAGGCAAATGGATCAGAGATCCAGGCCAATCTGGTCTACATTCCGAGTTCCAGACCAGCTGGGACTACAGGGAGATCCTGTCTCAAAAAAACCAAAAAAAAAAAAAAAAAAAAAAAAAAGGCATTTGTGTGTGCACACATTCGTGTCAAGGGTGCATGTGTGGAAGTCAGAGAGCACCCTGTTACAGGGGTCAGTTTTCTTCTTCCACTATGTGAATCCAGGGAATTGTAGTTATGTTGTCAGGCTGAGCAGCAAGTGCCTTTACTAAGCCATCTTACAGGCCCATGAGCAATTTAAAATAAATTAAAAACCTTAGAAACTGCCTCACTGGGCTGGAGATGGCTCAGCAGTTAAGAGCACCGGCTACTCTTGCAGAAGCCCCAGATTTGACTCCCAGCACCCACGTGGTGGCGAGGAACCACCTTTAACTCCAGTGGCAGGGGAATCTAACACCCTCTTCTGACCTCTACCGGCAGTGCGTGACACAGGTGTGCTTACATACGTGCAGGCAATACACTCACACATAAAACAAATATTTTTAAAAATTGGAAAACCTGCCTCACAACCCCAGTTCCTCTCACTTTCCTTCATTTCTACCAGGAGGAGAAGGGACAAACCCAAGATTCCCGTAGCTCTTCAAGCTCCCAACCCACCAAAGAAGAAACAAGCTCTGTTCCCATCTCAAAGTTTTCATCAAGTAGACTGAACTCATTACAGGAAAGGTCAGGAGTCTGCCAGCACACTGGGAGGACTGCCACACACCAGAGCCTCTACTTTAGTCCCAGTGAAAATCACATTCAGAACCCCCACCTGTTGCATGAGCCAAACACACAGATCTGGGGGAATGTGAGTTCTCAAGAATCAACACCCTGGCCGGGCATGGTAGCCCATGCCTTTAGTCCCAGCACTCGGGAGGCAGAGGCAGGCAGATCTCTGTGAGTTTGAGGCCAGCCTGGTCTAAATCTCAAGTTCCAGGCCAGCTGGGGCCACATGGAGACCCTGTCTCAAAAAGACCAAAAAAAAAAAAAAAAAAAAAAAAATCACTACCCCCTGAAATTTCTTATCTTCCCCCCATAGAAGAGGGATCTAAGTTTCTGGACTGGTTGGGCCATTCAGAAATCACACTTATAATTACTCCATCACAGTATTTACCCTTCTAGCACAATCAAAACTCTCTATGCATTTTCTCCTCCGTACTGGACTTTTCCTTGACTATAACGGAATACCTGAGCCAGGATGAGTTTTGCTAGGTTCATGGACTTGGGAGGCTGTCAGCCTAGCAGTTGGTCAAAGTCTTCCCATTTCTGTGTCACAGGAGGGAAGAGGGCAATGATAGATCTGCCTCTAAAAGGGAAAAGCAGAGGTCCGGCCAAGAAGCCAGTTACAACACATAACAAGTCACCCCAGACCACACTGTCCCTCTAAGCACAACTCTAAAGGCCCCCCAGGCCTTCGACTGTGGACAAAATCCAGAGAGCTCCGGTAGTAAGTGCTCTACCACAACATGAGGGCTTCCTTGCTTAGCACAGGCTATCCTGGAACTCGCCATCCCTGTCTCAGCCTCCTGAATGCTGGGAGGGCAGGCATGTGCTCTTGCAACGAATATTTATTTAACTTATTTTTGTGTGTGTATGCTGTGTGGGCTTAGGGGGTCATGTGCAGAGGTCAGAGGACATCTTTGTGTAGTCGGTTCTCTCCACCTTTATGTGAGTTCCAAGGATCAAACTCAGGTTATCAGGCTTCCACAGCTATTATTACCTTCTGAGCTATTTGAACAGCATTACGTATTTTTTATGTTTTTATTTCGTTTTGGCTTTTTCCTTCTCATTTATCATTTTGTGTATGTATGCACATGTGGACCCCAGCATGCATGCAGACATCATAGGAAAACTTTCAAGAGTCAGCTCTCTCCTTCCATCAGGTGGATGGGGAAGATTACACTCAGATTGTCAGGCTGGGTGACAAGTGGCTTTACCCACGGAGCCACCTCACCAACCCTCTTGTTTATTTAATGAAGCAGAGTTGGGGTTTAAGAAAAATATGTAACCAAGACTTACTTAAGCACAAGGGTTAAGATTAGGGAAAAGTGGGGAACACATGGGAGCACAGGTGTAGGTTTAAGACAGTCCCTGGCTTTGATGTTTTGAAACAGGGTCTCATGTAGCCCAGGCTGGCCTCAAACTGGCTATGTAGCTGAGGATGACCTTGAACTCCTGATTCTCCTACATCAACCTCCCAAGTGCTGTGATTACGGACATGTGCCTTACCGCCTGGTTTCATATAGGCTTTTCTTGTTTCATTTTGGTTTTGAGACAGAGTTTCACACATCCCAGAATGGTCTTGAATTCCTGATCCTCTTGCCTCCATCGCCAGAGTGTTGGGATTATGGGCGTTTCACATCACAGCTGGTTTGTGACGCTCTGGATAGGGATTCGTGCATGCTAGGCAAACACTCTGACCAACTGAACCACATCCACAGTCCCTCCTATAGGTTTTGAATGCAGAATACTGAGTGTCTGAAATCCCACTGTGAGCAAGGATGGCCCTCACTTCCAAAGCTCCCCACTCTATCCCTATTTCCAGAAGAGTTCTTGCTATAAATTATGTTTTCAAGTTGGGTATGTGGCTCACACCTGTCATCCCAGTACCCAGGAGACTGAGTCAGAACTGTCTCAAATTCATGGATAGCTTGGGCTACAGAATAAGACTCTACCTCAAAAAACAAAAAGGGGGCTAGTGAGATGGCTCACTGTGTAAAGGCAATTGATGTACAGTCTGAAGACACAAGTTCAATCCCTGGAGCCCATTTAAAGAAGGGAGGAGAGACGTGACTCAACAAAGTTGTCCTCTTCCCACACCCATGCCCAGACACTCGGGTGCACACACAGTAATACCAGCACTCAGGAGGCAGAGGTATGTGGACTGCTGTGAGTTGTAGGCCAGCCAGGACTATATAGGGAGACCCTGTCTCAAAAGAATGCTTTCATAATGTATATTTGCATAAATTTATTATTTCTTTGAGATAAGCTCTGGCCACCTGGTCCAAGCTGGCCTCAAACTTGTGATACTTCGACTTTAGCCTCCTTAGCATTTTAAAATATATTTTGAAAGAAAGAAAACAGAGAAAAACCACAGCGAAGGAGATGGAAGGGCTGGCAAGATGGTTCAGGGGGTAAAGGTGCTTGCTGTCAAGCCTAACAACCTGAGTTCAATCCCAGGGATCCACAGGTGCAAGGAGAGAACCAAATCCCCAAAATTGTCCTCTGATACACACACACACACACACACACACACACACACACACACACACACACACACAGAGAGACAGAGACAAAGAAGAGAGAAAGAGGCCAGTGAGGCGGAGGCAGGGATACTTCTTACAGCTTTCACAGAATTAGGCTTCCCTGAGTCCTGTCTCTTCTTTTGCTACCTGTGGGCTCAAGGCTTTCCAAAAAAAAATTTCTTTGAGACAGGGTCTCCCTGTAGACCCACCTGTCCTGGAACTCACTTCGTAGATCAAAGATCTACCTGCTGGGATTAAAGGCTCAAGGCTCAAGGGTTTTCCAAACTTAATGATCAAGATTAGAATCACCCTGGTGCTGGTAAATCCAGACTCCCAGCCTGGAGGGAGGGGCAGGTCCCAGGAAAGAAGCTTGGTTTAACCCAGGTTGTACTTAACAAAGGTCAGAGCCCAGAATGCACCAGCAAAGCTCACACAGACAACCTCAGAGAAGCCAGAAACAAGACGCTGCCAGAGGCCATCTCCAGGGAGAGGCTGGAGGGAAGGCGAACGTTCGGAGCAGGCCAGGACCCTCAGAGGATAATGCCAAGAGTGTATGTGTCTGCGCCAAGCCTGGGAGTTCAGTGTTGGGCACCAGACAGAGGAGGAGGCACTGAAGACCCAGGGCGGGCTCATCCCTGCCACAGGCCTCTGCGTGAACAGCAGACTGAGACCCCCGTCACCTCATGTGATGAGTGAGGGTAATGGTGGATTAAGGTGCGTGTGGTGAGATGCCCTGGCCCTGCCCCTTGTCTTTTGATTGTTTTTCTGTTGGTTTCTTAAGACAAAGTCTCATGTAGCCCAGGGTGGCCTCCATTACTATGTAGCTGAGTATGGCCTTGAACTCCTGATCTTCCTGCTTCCACCTCCCAAGTGCTGGTTACAATAAGCCTCTCCTGGTTCTCCTAGTTTTGTTTTGTTTGCTTGCTTGTTTCTGAGACAGGGTCTCACTTTGCTCAGGCTGGCTTTGAACTATGTAGCTAAGCATGACCCTGAACTTCTGTTTCCTACATCTCCAGAATACTGAGATTATAGCCACATTCCAGTATGTCCAGATTCCTATTGTTAGAAATATTAGGGGTTGGCTGGAGATGGCTCAGTGGTTAAGAACACTGACTGTTCTTGCAGAAGACCTGGGTTCGAATACCAGCACCCACATGGCAACTAACAACTGTCCTTAACTCCAGTTCCAGGGGATCTGACAGCCTCTTCTGTCTTCCTCGGGCATTGCACGACACAGGTGCACTTACCTACATGCAGGCAATACACGCATACACATGAAAAGAAGTATTAGGGGCTAGAGAGATGGCTCAGCAGTTAAGAGCCCTGATTGCTTTTGCAGAGGACCTGGATTCGAGTCCCAGCACCCACATGGCGGCTACGAACCGTCCTTAATTCCAGTTCCAGGGGAATCTGAAGCCCTCTTCTGACCTCTGCAGCATTGCATGACACGGGTGCACTAACATACATGCAGGCAATACACTCATACACATAAAATAAAAATAATAAAAATATTTAGAAATATGTTCAGAGTTCCAAAGGAAGGGACCACCACCACTCCAATTAAAGCGTCTCAACAAGGCAAACCTTTACTTCTGATCAGAAGGGTGACTACTCACAGCAGAGAGTGGAGAGGAAGCAGAAGGAAGAGAGGATAGGACAAGTGTTTATCCTAACTCCTGATGCAACAGTACCATATCTTTTCCGCATTGCCTGGGGTCGGGCCTCATAGTCTTTCCTGGATGGCTAAGATCCCTGCAAAGGAAGAATGGGGAAGGGGCTGACCAAAGACAGTGAAGGGCTCAGCCGTCCCCCAACTCCCCGGCCATCAATTCCTGGAACACACCAAGACTCTTTTCCTTCTTTCTTTTTTTAATTTTAAATATTTTATTATTTTTATTTTATGTGTACAAGTATATTGTCTGCATGTATGTGAGTGCACCATGTCATGCAATGCCACGGAGGTCAGAAGAGGGCTTCAGATTCCCCTGGAACTGGAGTTAAGGATGGTTCGTAGCTGCTATGTGGGTGCTGGAGATTGAACCTGGGTCCTCTGCAAGAGCAGTCAGTGCTCTTAACTGCTGGGCCATCTCTCCAGCCCCTTTTTCTTCTTTCTTAACCAAAAGTTTTATAGGGTGGTTTTTAAGGGGTAATTTGAAAATTAGAATCCCTTGTCATGAATCAAGTTTTTGTAGGGTAAGGAGGGGGTGATTAGAGCAATTAGAATTACTTGTAAAATGTTTTACAGTGTTTGAAAGAAAAGACTAATATTTGATATTTGTTTCTTTGGGGGGAGGGTGAGACAAGGTCTCCCTGTAGTCCCAGCTGGCCTGGAACTCAATATGTAGACCAGGCTGGCCTTGAATTCACAGAGTTCCCAGCCTCAGCCTCCCAAATGCTGGGATTAAAGGCGTTCACCACCATACCCAGCCAAAACACACTTCCCCAACCATGAAATGAGCTCAAGGCAGAGGTGCAAGTGCCAAATCCTAGCCACTAGACCACCAGGGAACAGACTGTTTGATGTTTCTTACAAATCCCTCCTCTTACCTTTTGAACATTCCATTCTTCAAACATGTTAAGACGGTCCTGGCACTTTCTGTTACACTATAGGCAGGGGACCCCTGTTTTGTAACAGGTGACTCAGTAACCCCCTGAATTAGTCCCACAGCAGGTAAGATACAGCACCCAGGCAGGATCAGGACACCCACTATGATCACTAAGGAGTTAGTATAGCGTCCATAAGAGTTTTTCATTTTCCACACACTCCTTCAAGGAGATCAGAGAATGGGTCACTTATTCCTGAATTCTATTTTAGTTCATTAGAAGGGGCTTTAAGACCTTAGAGAGCCCTAGTAATTGTTCCGTTCGGAGCTGTGTTGTTGGGAATGACCATAAAGAATTGTCCTCCTACTAATGTCATATCTAACACCAATCTATTTTCCCAGGCCATTTTGTTTGCTGTCCCTAAATTGTTCAGCAATTCCTTCAACTGCATCCCCAGTGTAGTTAACAAACCCTGATTATAATATATGTAATTAATCCATTCTACAGCTTTGTTAATAGTGACCCACAGGAAGAAAAAGCACTCAAAGCCTACTAATATTTGGCTTTCCAGTTCAAATTCACTTGGTACTCCCCAAGGAACACCAATTTCATCTACAGAGATGTGTGGATCAAAAGACCCTCTGGGTTTAAATATCTGGCATTAGGGATCCGCTTTTCCTTCTATCAGTCCTGGAGGCAGGCTAGAGTGTCTAGATGCCAGGGTGGAAGGGATGGCCAACTGGACCAAAGAGCAGGCCCTGTTTCAATCGACCTACTGGTAAAGTCTCAAATAGGGGTCGTCCCCAGTACCAGCAAACATCTGCTCAGTGACACTGCCCACTGGAGTTAACTTCCCCTTCCACTGAGGTAGACAGATGAAGTTACTCTGGGCTGTGGAGGCCTGATGAACCCCAGAGGCGGTCATACCTTGTATTCTTTATTACTGGATGGGAGAGGGGCGGCACAAACCACCAACCAGACAACTCCATGGGGGGTTGGGAGGACAGCAGTTTGAGAGCAAACAGACCGCTGGGCTGCCTCTCGGGGAGCAGACAAACAGCAGCAAGCAAGGGAAGTCAGACATCTTTTATAGGCAGTTAGGTGGTTGGGTAACTTTCCATGATGGAGGCTGGGAAGTTTAGCTCAGGATTGGAGGATCTTTCCTCGGGCTAAGTTCAAACCTGCCATTTTAGAATGTTGGGAGCTATGCCGTCATTTTAGGAGCCTGTCAGGAACCTAACATTCCAGCCTTGTTGATGATAAGGGGTGACAGTGGTCTTTCTTTAGCTACTTCCTGCTGGACAGGGATGTCAGCAAAGAGAGGTGGTATTAAAAGTATGGAACATTGATCTGGAGTGTGGGGTTAGGCAGACAGGCAGTGGTAGGAAAACCTGAGAGAATTTGATTAAGAGCATCTGGTTAACTGACTATGGGATCATCTCATTGATTCTATCCTGAAAAAATTTAAAAGGCAATGAATAATCACGATCATGAGGAGGATGGTATCAGTGGCCAAGAAGGGAAGGAGAAGTAAAGGCAAGAGTAGTTAGGCACAGATTCTAGGCAGGTAACCAGAAGTCAGAACAGGGTGAATTTTCAAATCAGTTTCTCCTCATTGTTCATTGGCTGCCTTGGCTAGACTTGGGATTTGCTTTTCAGGCACTTTTGGTTGGAGTGACTAGAATCACAGTGTGAGTTTCCTCCTAAATGACCGCTAGACAGGGAGAAAGAAGAAATCTAGCTATCATTTAATTTTTAGATAAGAATAGTGTTTTTTTTTCTTTTGACTGTAAGTAGGGACTTCAGAGTTGATTAGGCCAGGATTTTAAGTCTTACACAAGCAAAATTTCTTATTAAGAACAAATCATTAGTAAGAAATTGTCTAAATACCATCTTATATGAACATAAGCCTAATGTCTGGGACGTTCAATCCTTTGGACTCTTAAAGAAATATACCAATCATTTTACTCTTTGGTTATATTTTCCTGTTGAGTGTTTAAGACCATGCATTTGGTCCAAATAAACCAATTTATTTTTACTCTTAAGGTCAGCTGAGGATCTGTTCCTCAGGCGTCAGATGGGCTTGGAGGAGCCCCTGGCTCCTTTCCTTTACCAGTTCCATCTACATGAGGATCAGTCAAAGACCCTACTCAACCGTGGCTGGCTTCACTTGGAGCACTGAGGAAATGTTTCCTGTGTATTGACCCTCCTCTTTGTAGACTAGACACTGGTTCAAGTCCATCTGGTGGGGTCTCCAAGACCTCCCTGAACAAGAGAACAGGTGACTTACCACATTTATATGACATTTCAAAAGATGCTCCATAGTCCCCTGGAACTTAGTCAACTTTGGAGGGCAAGGAACAAAAAATTGTCCCTTTAAGTTTCTCTGACCAGATTAGTATAGGCTTCAAAGTATGGCTATTAAACACCCAAGAAGGTTAGTTATACCAATCTGGTACTTTAATTACCATGTAATATGTAGGAACCATCCTGGTCTACATATAATCTTATCCTTCTGACAGCTTCTTTCACCTTCCCATTCTTTTCTTAATAACCGTGAGACATAATAACGTTAACAAATAAATTTTCCATTTGTTGTAAGAATTCTCTTCCTGGGGATACTAAGCAATGTTCATCCCCTTTCTAAGTTTCTAGTCTCAAACCAATGTTTGATTACATTAAATTTCACCCTGGGGAACCAATGAGTTTGCTTATAGAGATGAGTGAGGGGTTACTGAGGTATATGGGTGACCTAAGAGTACTTGCACTGGAAAGCCTTTACCCAGAATGGATGTTGACTTTTTTTCCATAACATCATGGATCAAACCCTCTCTCCCTAATATGTCTTTTTGAAACAGGGTCTCCCTGTAGCACTAGCTAGCCTGAAATTAACTATATAGACCAGGCTGGCCTCTAACTCACAGAGATCCTTCTGCCTCTGCCTCTGGATGTCTGCAGTTCTGGGACTACAGGTGTGTGCCACCACACACACCCAAGAACACTAATATTTAATGTTTCTTACAGAGGGAAATGCTTTTACACATGAAACCAGCAGAGTTCCCCTTGTCTAAGTTATTAGCATAACATAAGTCAGAGGAGACAGGAAGACAGCAAAGGAAACATTAAGAATAAATAAAATCTAAATACTACTCAAAATAATGTTAAAATTTAAATTCCCATTGTGGAGGTCTGATGTTACCTTGTTAGTCTGACACAAAAATGCATTGACCTTATTACAAGGCAACAGAGGCTGTTGGAATCTCTTGCTTTTCTATGATCCGATCAGGAATCCAAGACGAAAACAAAAACAAAAACTGCAAGAGGATTAGGGCATGTGATTGGATGTCTGCAGTCCAGGGAATTCCTAAGTAATCATGAATCCCTAGAATTCAGTAGCATTGGTAAGTTCCTGGGTGTAGTCATTTTGAATTATGCCATGTGGTTGAATTAAGGTGGCAGAAATGTCACACAGGTCACCGCCATTTTGAAAATGTTTCTGTCCAAGATGGCAACCAAGCCATGTGGCTGTTCCCATATTGATGATGTCATAAACCAAGATGGAGACCAGATCACGTTTGCCTCCTTCTTGGTGAGGTCACTAGCCATGATGGCCACCTTAGTGAGCTCAGTTCCATGCTAAAATAAACCCATAACCCCAGCACTTGGGAGGCAGAGGCAGGCAGATCTCTGTGAGTTCAAGGCCATCCTGGTCTACATAGTGAGTTCCAGGACAGCTGGGGCTGCAGGGAAACCCTGTCTCAAAAAGACAAAGAAAAAAAAAAGAACCATAACCCACCAGGATACAGACATCAGATTCACACGCCTCACAGATTAACTATGGACAGCAACCCCTTTTACTTTTAGAAAGCACCCAGTTGAGTCACATTCATATAGCAGGAGAAATTATCCTCAGATATTTAGGCCCCAAATATGAAAGCAAAGCAAAGGAATACATGGTCTCAAACCAAGAAAGGGAGTCCATGTCTCTCACCATCCATTTCAGCTGCAAATGCGAGGCAATGTCCTCTGGATCTTGTCCTTCCTAGATACAAGCCGTGCTGGAAAAGAAACCCATGAAGGCAGCAGAGAAGATGGGGAGCTATGTGCAGTGCATACACAATTATGCTGTGACTCTGAGAGCACGTCTCACCCGAGCACTGCCTGTGACTTTCCATGTACACCGAAATTTAAAATGCTTAGATCTAGTAAAAAAAGCAGCCCCCCCCCACGGACTACATGGTCTGAGCACTGCTTGTTTGGTGCCCAACAGGGCCTGAGGTCCCAATTCCAAAACCCTCTGACCTTTCTCCTTTCCCCCAAAATCCTGAGAAAAAGCTCAGAATGAAATGGCTTGAGGGGCTGGAGAGATGGCTCAGCAGTTAGGAACACTGGTTGTTCTTGCAAAAGACCCAGGTTCGAATCTCAGCACCCACATGGCAGCTAACAACTGTAACTCCAGT
>NW_008332816.1:319668-334746 GCF_000622305.1 Nannospalax galili
GCTTATCTACATGCAGGCAATACATGCATACACATAAAATAAAAATAATAAATAAATTAAAAAAAAAAAACAAAACAAAACCTTTTCCTTTGTCCGAGAAGCAAGCAGTTGGCAGCCTCAAATGCCCAGAGGCAAGATAGGTAAAGAAGTTCACCTGCTTAGAAGCCAAATTCAGCACATCTGTAGACAATTTCCATATGGCCAAAAAATGAATAAGTTATTAGAATTTTGGGGTCCTTAGTGGTCCCCAAGATGGTATGGGGAGAAAGAGCATCCCCTAAAGGGTTCTCAGTCTCATTTATAAAAGTTACTACTGGACCTAAACAGAAGCTTTAGGACAGAGCCACGAGGCCATACAGCTTTAGAGCCTGCGTGGAGGTCAGACCTCTGGTGGACTGGCAGCCACGTGGCAGGAAGAAGAACGGTTTAGAGAAAAGCAAAGTACAAGATGCTAAGGCAGCCTGTTCAGTAAGGGATACAAAGAAGAGAGAGATTATTCTTCTCTGTTCTCAGCAAACAGGGGAAGCCAGACATCTTTTATAGACAGTTAGGAGGTTGGGTAACGTTCCATGATGTAGGCTGGGCAGTTTAGCTCAGGACTGGTCAGTCCCCAATAAGCAGAGGGTCTTTCCCGGGGTTAAGTTTGAACCCGCTGTTTTAGAATGTTGGGATCTGTGCTACCAGTTTAGGACCCTGCCAGGAACCTAACAATTAGGGGAAACAGTAGTGACAAGGTCAAGCAGGACTTATCGCCTCTTGATCTAGGAAGAGAGAAATCATGTAATATGTGCCAGCTGAGTCAGAAGACCACCACAATGGGAACGGGACTATTTGAGCTGGTGGTCGACCTGTTGCACAAGCACAACAGTTGCTTTTATGTAATGAGCGAACAGAATATTTAAACCATTCCAACCTGGCGTTGACCTCATCATAACCTGTCTCAACAGAAAAGTCTGTTTTAAATCCTTGATTTCTATAATAAGTCACTTTACTATTGTCATTTTTTTATATTCTTTGGAGGAAATTTACGTTTAAAAGATGGGGAAGGAGCCGGGCATGGTGGCACACGCCTTTAGTCCCAGCACTGAGGCAGGCGGATCTTTGTGAGTTCAAGGCAGCCTGGTCTACATAGTGAGCTCCAGAACAGCTGGGGCTACAGGGAGACCCTGTCTCAAAAAGACCAAAAAAAAAAAAAAAAAAAAAAACCTTTTAGGCGTGTCCAACCTTTATGAGGGAGGGTCTGCTCCATCCTGGTTGGGTCATCTATCACCAGGAGGAGACGGTTGCACTGAAACTTTTGAAAACTAAGGAAAGTTCTAAACAAACTGTAGATTTTCCCCTAAGCATTTCCCTCAATATTTCGATTAGGATAACAATAGGGTTCAAGCGGTCTGTGATACTAAGGTGACAGGTCCAGCCATTATACTGGGCAGTCCACCAGACATCCTTCCAAGTACTGCAGGGCAAGAAGAGAAAAGGGTAATGGGCAGAGGTGTTTTTCAACTGCAGAAAATTGATGTTGTTGGTATAGATCCCCACAGGTCAGAACAAGGCATGCACCAAACTTAATAGCAAAGGAAGCATAGCATTAGAAGCCTAGACAAACAGTCTGATTGCCATCAAGAGAGACCCATTGCTAACATTATGTGCATACTTTTTGTCTAATGAACAGTAAGGGGTAAGACCTTACCCACAAGGAGCTCATCAAAGTCTAGACAATTTCATATTGTATGTGGGGACTGCAAGGGTACATGCCCCTGGGCCTCACGGGGGTTATTGCTTTGAAGTTAGAGGAAACAGTTTCACCCATGAAGCAGCTATGACTTGGAGGCTCCTGCTGCTAACTCGTGTGACCCAAGCCCCAGAACCCACAAAGAGGAAGGCAAGAACCAACTCCTGGAAGATTTTCTCTGACCTCTACATGTGCACTGTGTCACGTGCATGTGCGCCCACACAAACAACACATAAATAGTAAGCAGAAAGAAACCATTCGTGGTAGCGCACACCTTTAGTCCCAGGACTCCAGAGACAAGCAGGCGGATCTCTGTGAGATCAAGGCCAGCCTGGTCTACACAGTGAGTTTCAGGCCATCCGGGGCTACAGGGAGACCCTGTCTCAAAAAGGCCAAAAAAATAAATAAATAAAAATAAAAGTATATAGTTCCTTGCTTTGCATCAGAATGCTGCAATTATGGGTGTGTTACAACACCTGGTTGTTTTTTGAGTTAGTCTGGTTCAGTCTGGTTTTAGAGACCAGGTATTTTTGGTTTTTAATATTTTATTTATTATTTTTATTTTATGTGCATGAGTGTATTGCCTGCATGTATGTGAGTGCACCCGGGTCCTGCAATGCCTCAGAGATCAGAAGAGGGCTTCAGATTCCCCTGGGACTGGAGTTAAGAACAGTTCATGGCCACCATGTGGGTGTTGGGAATCAAACCCGAGTTCTCTGCAAGAGCAGTCAGTGTTCTTAGCCATCTCTGCAGCCCCTAGAGACCAGGTCTTAAGTAGCTCAGGCTGGCCTTTAGTGCCAAGTGGAGTCCAGGATGACACTGAGGTTTTGCTGTGCTGACCACTGCTGGGATTACAGGCTGTATGTGCAGAAGGGGAGCACAGCTGCTTGGTCATTTAGCAGTTCTCTTTATCATCTTGTGCGTGTGTGTATTCAGGGTGCACTCAACTGAGCATGTGTGTACCTATGTGGGTGCCCTCCCCCCACTATGCTGCACCTGCACCTGTGGATGTCAGAGGACAACTCGAAGGAGTAGGCCTTCTCCTTCCACCATGTGGGTCCTGGAGATTGAACTCAGGTCCTCAGAACTGTAGGCAAGCGCCTTTACCCAATGGGCCAGTTCACCAACCCTGTTTACTGTGTTTTACAGGTTCCTACTTTCTCCTCATAACTGGGATCCTCCTCTTCTCCTATCTCTGGATGACAGCCACATCACCACATCTGGCTTAGGTTTAATTTTCTGAGGAGCCACAATGATTAGAAGGTGAGTTCTGAAACAAACCAAACACAGGCAGATTCAGAATGCCCCTTTGATCATGTAAATGAAGCCTAATAGCCCAGAAGGATCCAGACACTTTCAAACTCTTATTTAGAGTGGGCCTGAAGAGAGGGCCCCATGGTTAAGAAAGCTGGCTGTTCTTACAGAGGATGATGTTTGAGTTTTAGGACCCACGTGGCAGCTAACAATTTTCTCTTAACTGCTGTTCCAGGGGATCTGACACTCTCTTCTGACCTCTGCAGGCACTGCATGCACATGGTACAGTTACATGCAGGCAAAAAAATCAGTGCATGTGTGTGGTAGACTCACATACATTCAGGCAAAACACTGATATGAAGAAAATAAAATAATTTTTAAAAATCTTTTTGGTCTTTTGAGACAGGGTCTCACTATATAGCCCTGGCTGGCCTGGAACTTGCTTTGTAGACCAGGCTGGCATCCAATTTACAGCAATTCAACTTCCTCTAGCTTCCCAGTGCTAGGATTAACAGTTTGAGTTCCCATGCCAGGCAGAGAAAAAATTTTTTAATTTATTATTTTTATTTTTTATGTGTATGAGTGTTATGCCTGCATGTAGGTAAGTGCACCTGTGTCACGTGCAATGCCTAGAGGACAGAAAAGGCTGTTGGATCCCCTGGAACTAGAGCTACAGACAGTTGTTAGCTTCCATGTGAGTGATGGGATTTGAATCCAGTCTTCTGCAAGAACAGTCAGTGTTCTTAACTGCTGAACCATCTCTCCAGCGCCGAGAAAAATTTTCTTAATTAAAAAAATAAGTACCAGGCATGGTGGTGCACGCCTCTAGTCCCTGTACTTGGGAGGCAGAGGCAGGCACATCTCTGTGAGTTCAAGTCCATCCTGGTCTAAATAATGAGTTCCAGGCCAGCTGGGGATACAGGGAAACCCTGTCTCAAAAAGACCCTGGATAAATAGTAATTTCAATTTTCTGTTCAAACAGGGTATCACATAGCCCAGGATGGATCGTAACTCACTAAGTAACCCAGGCTGTCCTTGACTCCACCTCCCAAATGCTCAAATGATGGATGTGTTCTACCATACCTGGCCTCAACCTTCATGTAAGAAGGAAATCACAGGGCTGGAGAGATGGCCCCAGTGGTTAAGGGCATTGACTACTGTTGTAGAGGACCCAGTTTCGATTCCCAGCACCCACATGGTAGCTATGAACCATCCTTTACTCCAGTTCCAGGGGAATCCTGAGCCTTCTTCTGACCTCCGCAACATTGCACGACATGGTGCAAGCAATACACTCGTACACATAAAATAAAAATAATAAATAAAATGTTAAAAGAAAAAAAAAAAGAAAAGAATGAAATCACACCCGGTACTTAAGCACACGCCTATAATCCTAGCAGAGAGAGGTTCAGGCAGGAGGATCAGTTCAAAGCTGAGCCAGCAAGGCCAACTGCAGACCCTAGGTCTGAACAAAAGCAACAAAACTACAAAGAAAAGAGCTCAAGGTAGGAGAGACCTTGAGAGACCTTGTCTAGCTTGGAAGGCCTAAATTCAATCCAACTACCAAAACACAAACAACACATCACAACATCACAACACAGTGAGACTATTATCTCCAAGAGATTTTCAGAAAGACCCAGGCAGGATGAACCACACCTCTTATCCTAGCATTAGAGAGGGCAGGAAAATCTGCAGTTCAAGGGCATTACTGCTACATAGCAGAACCAGAGGCTAGCCTTCATTACCTAACATCCTGTCTCAAAAACAAAAACAAAACAAAACAACACAACACAAAGGAGAAGGAAGTAGGGTGGACAGGGAGATGGGTGGGAAAGGCTTTGCTGCCTGAGTTCAGGCCCCAGAACCCAGGAGGAAGGAGACAACCAACTCCTGCAACTTCTTCTCTGACCTCCACATGTATACTGTGTCACGTGCACGTGCACCAACACAACACATAAATAATAAGCAGAAAGAAGAAAACACATGGTGGCGCATGTCTTTAGTCCCAGCAGTCCGGAGACAGAGGCAGGCTGAACTCTGAGATTAAGGCCAGGCTGGTCTACACAGTGTGTTCCGGCCCATCCGTGGCTACAGGAAGACCCTATCTCAAAAAAAAAAAAGAAAGAAAGGGGGCTAGTGGGATGACTGATGGGTAAAAGTACTTTCTGGGCACTCTAATAACCTGAGTTCAAGCCCCTGACCAGGCAAAGCAGGAAGGAGAAAAGGACTTCACAAGCATGTCCTCAGACCTCCACACATGCACCACGGTAGGCATGCACCACCCCCACATACACAAAATACCATCTTCAGACTGCACCTCCTGCCCATCAGCTCCCCATCTCCACAGAGCTCTTTTTATTTTCACCTCCTAGACGGCTTGGCTCTCCTTTTATAAGATCTGGCAGCCCTGAACTCCGATCTCCACAAATTCCAGGCCAGTCTGGTTTACCAAGCAAATTTCAGGCAAGGCAGAGTTATTCAGCAAGACTTTCCCCAAAGGACTTGGAGAGGTGACTGACAGTTAAGAGCACTGGCTGCTCTTGCAGAACTCTGTTCCCAGTATCCATCAGGCAGCCCACAACCTCCTATAACTCCAGTTCCAGATCTGACACCTTTTCTGGCCTCCCAGGGAATCTCCACTAACATGGTGCACATACGGTCCTAAACAATCGACCATAGCTCCAGTTCCAGAGGATCCGATGCCCCCTTCTGACCTTGGTGGGTATTTCATGACATGGGTGCACTTACACACAGGCAAAACACTCACACACATAAAACTTTGTGTATATAATATTAATATATATATATATATAAAAGAATCTGATTTGCTTATCTGCTCTCATGAGCGAACTGTTTCAGTAATAAACATACAGAACCTTTTGAAAAAATAAATGTAAGAACAAATATTGAAACTATTCAATGCACCAGGCATGGTGGTGCATGCTTTAATCTCAGCACTCAGAAGGCCAGGACATGTTGATCTCTGTGAGATCGAGGCCAACCTGGTCTACAGAGTGAGTTCCAGGCCAGCTGTGGCTACAGGGAGACGCTGTCTCAAAAAAAAAAAAAAAAAAAGATTAGTAAATAAAATAAAAACTTACATGAAAATTGTTCTAAGGATACACATCCTTGGTAGAGCATTCACTGCTTGCTACAGAGGCGGAGGGTACACGGTGCTGGGTACAAAAACCCCTGCATCCATCTATGTACATGTACATGTATATCTATACCTATATATTATCTATATATCTATACTATGTACATGTACATGTATATCTATACCTATATATTATCTATATATCTATATCTATGTCTCTGTCCCACCAATAGGATTTCATCCACATTCCATAGGAAATGTTGTATTTGATGTGCAAAGCCTGGGAAGTCCCTACGTTAGGTACCCTTCCTAGGATGCTAACAAGCGCATTCTCATCTCGATGTCCACGAGGCTGCTCATCCCCGTCCATGCCCGAGCGCTCTGGACATGTCCCCTATCGGCCTCTTAAGCCCGAGGAACGCCCAGCCTTTCCACGACCTAGCATCGCTTCTACTGCACACCCATGATGTCATCACGCAGTAGCCGCATCTCTTCACAACATGCTGTGATTGGAGCCAGGATCTTAGGCCGTGTCTTCCTAACGAGGATCTGTGGCAGGAACTCAAGATGTCACCACTTAGCTCACGACACCTTAGCTTTTAATACTACACGGTGCAAATGATGCCCCACTGGAAACTGGGTTTGCATTTCCATCATAAAGAGCATTACTGGGCTGGAGAGATGGCTCAGCAGTTAAGAACACTGTTCTTGCAGAAGACCGGGGTTCGAATCCCAGCACCCACATGGCAGATAACAATTGTCCGTAACTCCAGTTCCAGGGGATCCGACAGCCTCTTCTGACCTCCGCGGGCATTACACGATATGGGTACACTTACCTTCATGCAAGCTATACACGCAAACACATAAAATAAAAATAATAATTTTTTTTTCTTTGTCTTTTTGAAGCAGGGTCTCCCTGTAGCCCCAGCTGTCCTGGAACTCACTATGTAGACCAGGCTGGCCTTGAACTCACAGAAATCCGCCTGCCTCTGCCTCTCAAACGCTGGGACTACAGGCATTCCCCCCGCAACACAGGCAGATTCAGAATACCCCTTTGATCATGTAAATGAAGCCAAATAGCCCAGAAGGACCTACACACTTTCAAACCCTTAGGGTGGGCCTGGAGAGAGGGCACCCGCTGTTCTTACAGTGGACTAGGTTTGAGTTTTACGACCCACGTGGCAACTAGCAGTTTTCTCTTAACTGCAGTTCCAGGGGATCTGATGCCCTCTTCTGGCCTAGGTAGGTGTTGCATGCACATAATGCACGTGCACGTAGGCAAAATCTCAGTGCATATATGTGGTGTACTCACATACATGCAGGCAAAACCCTGATATGAAAAATATTATTATTTTTTTCTTTTTTCACCTCTTGAGACAGGGTGTCCCTGTAGCCCTAGCTGTCCTGGAACTCACTATGTAGACCAGGCTGGCCTTGAACTCAGAGATCCACCTGCGTCTGCCTCCCAAGTTCACCCATATACATAAAATTTTTGTAATTAAAAGAAAAATTTTATGAATGTTATGCCTACATCTCTGTAAGTACACTGTGTCCTGCAGTGCTCATGGAGGACAGAAGAGGGCGTCGGATCCCCTGGAACAGTCACCATGTGGGCGCTGGGATTCTAACCCCCGCTATTCTGTAAGAACAGTCAGTGCTCTTAACCGCTGAGCCTGCTCTTCCGGCCGCAATTTTTAATAAAAATTAAAGCTGGGCATGGTAGCGCAGGCCTATAGTCCCAGCGCTTGGGAGGCAGAGGCAAGTGGATCTCTGTGAGTTCAAGGCCAGCCTGGTGGTGGAAAGAAGCAGCTAATGCTAGCAAGTTGTCCTCTGATCTCCACATGTACGCTGTAGCATGCATGTACCATGCTCCTACCCATAAATAAATAAATAAATGTAAAAAGTAAATGTAATGTAAAAACAAATTTTAATGCTAAACTGCCTGCGGATGTATCTCAGCGCTAGACCATTACCCTGCCGTGATGCTCTCTCCTTCCACTTTTTTTCCCTCCAACCTCACCAACTGGATTGGATCCATATTCTATAGGAAATAATATATTTAATGTGCAAAACCTGGGAAGTCCCAGCAGTCTCTTAACCCTACATAGGAATGCGAAGTTCCTTCTCCTCACCTCCAGGTCCACAGTGGGGTCCAGTCCTATCTCCATGGCCCAGCACCCAAGATGCCAACCAGAATTCTACGTATCCGTCTCTTCATCTGCTCAGCCTCAGGTCTCGTGAGAGTCTCTCGCCTTCCCCAAAGCATCCGGTTTCCTGGCTCCTTGCCGCTGCACGTGCATGACGTCACCACGCATGAGACGCATCTATTCGCCAATATGTGTGCCTGCGTGTCCCTAGAACGCAGTGTAACTTATCACGTAGGTGTAATGTGAGTCTAGATACTTGTAGGAGTCACGTCTCTCCATCCGCCACGTGTCTCCCAGGGATGGAACTTAGATCTTAAGAGTTGGCAGCGAGTGCCTCTAACCACTGACCCATCCTGGTGGCCTTTCATGCTTTTTGAGACAGGGTCTTCATTGAACTCCTGATCTTCCAGCTTTCGCATTCCAAGTGCTGGTATTATAAGCATGTGCTACCAGGCGTGGTAGCAGACTCCATCTTGTATGCCAAAGAGCCCATTTTGTAAACAAGTTCAGAGAGAAAAAATTATAAATAAATAAATATGTAATAAAATAGCTACACCTATGTTGAAGATTCTACAAGGCTGAATGACTATTCATAACTTGGTGAAGAGTTAGAATATTGCAGATTCAGAGACCAATTATGTTGGAACATTTATTATTATTATTATTTTTATTTGGGAGTTTTTGGTTTTTTTGAGACAGGGTCACACTATGTAATACTGGCTGGCCTGGAAGTCACTATGTAGACCAGATTGACCTAGAACTCACAGAGATCAACCTGCCTCTGCCTCCCTCCCAAGTACTGGAATTAAAGGCATGCACCACCATGTCCCACTGTTATTTTTAATTATGTATACATGTGTGCCTATGGGGGGGGGTATATGCATGTAAGTGCAGGTATCCAAGGAGGCCAGAGATGTTGAATTCCCCTGGACCTAGAGCCACATTGGGTGTTGGAACTTGAACTTGGGTCTTGTCCTCTGCAAGAGCAGTATGTGCTCTTAACCTCTGAGTCTTCTCTGCAACTCCACCCCTCCCCAGAGTCTCTCTGTATAGCCCTGACTGGTCTCAACTCAAAGATTTGCCTGCCTCTGCCTCTGCCTTCCTCATGCTGGGGTTAAAGACCTGCATCACCTCAAGCTGCGATTTACACTTTTCTTGTGACCACTTTGGGGTTGAATATGTCTTTCAGTGCAATCTGAGTCCATGTTCCCAGACCACAGTCATTCATATTTAACTAAAGAATGATCTATTAGTCCCTATCAGGGGAGAGCAATGTTTTGTCCCAACACTCAAAATAAATAAAAGTAGATTTTGCTTGCTTGTTTCTTTGTGAGGAGATCTAATGTAGCCCAGGCTAGCCTTGGACTCCTGTTTCTCCTGAGTCTGCGTCCCAAGCACTGGGATTACACATGTGGCCCACCAGGCCTGGCCCTTCAAAGTCAAAACATTTAAGTGGTAACAAAAGATTGGGAAAGAATCCCCAAGCACATACTCAACCTGAACTAGATGTCTGGAAAATGAAGGCTGCATGGCTCTTTCTGACCTGTAGCTGGACATGGAGGCTCAGCCATCAGGAGGCAGAGGCAGGAGGATTGCCACAAATCTGAGGCTAGCCTGGCCTACCTATTGGATTCCAGCCCAATCAGGGTTACATAGCAAGACTCTGCCCACCCCCTCAAAGCTGTAACAAAAGCCAGGTATGGTAGTATGGCAGAGTATACCCATGGTCCTAGTACTCAGGGAGAGGAAGCAGACAGAGGATCAGACATTCAGGACCATTCTGGCTGCATCAAAAGTCTAAGGACAGCCTGGGCTGCATGAGACTCTGTCTTTTTTCTTTTTAATTAATTTTTTAAGTTTATTTTATGTGTATGCGTGTATTGCCTGCATGTAGGTAAGTGCACCCGTGTAGTGCAATGCCCACAGAGGTCAGAAGAGGCTGTTGGATCTCCTAGGACTGGTGTTACAGACAGTTGTTAGCTGCCATGTGGGTGCTGGGATTCGAACCCGGGTCTTCTGCAAGAACAACCACTGTTCTTAACCGCTGAGCCATCTCTCCAGCCCCTAATTAATTTTTATTTTATGCGTATGAGTTCATTACCTACATGTACGTAAGTGCATCCATGTCACACAATGCCTGCAGAGGCCAGAAGAAGGCATTGTATCCCCTGGAACTGGAGTTATGGTTGGTTGTTAGCCACAACATGGGTGCTGGGACCCGAAACTGGGTCCTCAGCAAGAACAGCCCGGGCTCTTTTTTTCTTTTTAGTCTTTTTGAGACAGGATCTTCCTGTAGCCCCAGCTGTCCTGGAACTCACTATGTAGACCAGGCTGACCTTGAACTCATAGAGATCTGCCTATCTCTGCCTCCCGTAGGTAAGTGCACCAGTGTCATGCAATGCCCTCGGAGGACACAAGAGGCTGTTGGATCCCTGAAACTGGAGTTACAGACAGTTGTTAGCTGCCATGTGGGTGCTAGGAATCACACTCAGGTCTTCTGTAGAGAACAGTCAGTGTTCTTAATAATTGGTGAACTTTCTCTCCAGCCCCAAGACTGTCTTAATACAACCTGTGCCTCACGATTTTTTTAAAAAGTATTTGGTGAGCTAGGCTTGGTTCTTTATGCCTATATCAGCACTTGGAGACTGAGGTGAGAAGATTGCTTAGATGCTCAAAACACTACATAATGAATTTCAGGCTACCCTGGCCTACAAGAGACTGTCTCAAAAAAAAAGTGCTTGCCTAATATACATGAGGTTTGATCCCAGCACATTAAAAAGATTAAAAAGTGGGTGTGAAAGCCAGGTGTGGTGGCACATACCTTTAATCCCAGCACTTGGGAGGCAGAGGCAGGTGGATCTCTGTGAGTTCGAGGCCAGCCTGGTCTACATAGTGAGTTCCAGGTTAGCTGGGGCTACAGGGAGACCCTCCCTGTCTCAAAAGACAAAAGAAAAAAAAAAATTAAAAGTGGGTGTGGGGGTATATGCCTGTATTCCCAGCATTTGACAGGGAGTCTCAGGAGGACCAGAAGTTCAAGATTAAAGATCATCCTTAACTATACAGCAAGTCTGAGGTTAATCTGGGCTTCGTGAGACCCTGTCTAAAAAAATGCAAAAAGAAAAAAGAAAGAACCATATTGTGGTGCACACCTTTAGTCCCAGCACTTGGGAGGCAGGTAAGTAGATCTCTCTGAGTTTGAAGCCAGCCTGGTCTACATAACAAGTTCCAGGTCAACCAGGGTTACATAGTGATAATGAGATCCTGTCTTAAAAATTAGAGGAAGGAAGGCCACCTTAAATATTCTCAACTGGACAGGAAGCATTTATGTTGAAATCCAGCCCTTGAAGGGTATAATCCCAGCCCTGTTTTAGCAGATAAAACAGTTTTCTGAACTGGACCACAGTTTCTTAGAAAGGATAAGGCTAAAAACACTTTAATTCCTATCACTCAGTAATTTAGAAATGAACTGCGTTGCCCCAGGGACATACAGAAGGGCGCCTGTGGCCTGGTGGCCTGCAGAGGGCCTTGGAAAGAGGCAGGGTAAGATAGGAGATAAGTTTAACAGTAGATGAGATCAGGAATTTAGTCTTTCTAGAATGACTGCATTTAGCTCAAGGTAAGACATGTTTCATGCATCCTGACCTTGTATTCTAGACACTGAAGACACAAAGCAGAAATTGTGGAATATACCTATAATACCAGCATTCTGAAGCCTGAGGCCAGACTATCTGCAGTTCTAGGCCAGCCTGTGTCAAGACCTTGTGTCAAAAAACAAAGCAAAATAAAATAACAACAAAATTAATATTTCATGGCCAGTCATCGAAGCATTTGGAAGGTGGAGGGAAGGAGGATCATGAGTTCAAGGTCATCTTTAGCCACATAGCCAGTTTTAAGACTAGCCTGGAAGCCCAGCGTGGTGTCGCATGTTATTAATCCCAGCACTTGGAAGGCAGAGGCAGGCGATCCCTGTGAGTTCGAGGCCAGCCTGGCCTACATACTGAGTTCCAGGACAGCTGGGGCTACAGGGAGACCCTGTCTCAAAAAGAAAAAAAAAAAAAAAAAAAAAGATTAGCCTGAGCTACAAGAGTTTTTGTCTCAAAGAAACTGAAATTCCATCCTTTTTCCCCTTAAAGTCTGGTAGAAAGTGAGTTTCATTGTAACATGTCCACCCCATTGATATGATGTACTTCCGCCATATCAACCTTCATTGCACTTCCTTAGACCCCTTCCCCCAACCATAAGCTCATAACAAAGTGACCTTGATGCCAGGCGTGGTGGCGCAAGCCTTTAATCCCAGCACTCAGGAGGCAGAGGCAGGCAGATCTCTGTGAGTTCAAGGCCAGCTTGGTCTACCTAGTGAGTTCCAGGACAGCTGGGGATACAGGGAGACCTGTCTCAAAAAATACCAACCCCCCCCCCAAAAAAAAACAAAGTAACCTTGAGCTTTCAGCCTTTTCTGCAGCCCAGTCCCATATGGCTGGGGTTCACTACTGTTTGTTTTCGTCTTTTTTAAGACAGGGTCTCCCTCCAGCCACAGCTGGTCTGGAACTCACTAGGTAGACCAGGCTTGGCCTCGAACTCACAGAAATTCACCTGCCTCTGCCTCCAAAGTGCTGGAACTAAAGGTGTGCGCCACCACGCCCAGCTCTGTTTGTAGTTTTGTTTTTTGAGATAGCAACTTATGTATCAGCTTTGAACTCACAATAGAGCTAAGGATGACTTTGAACCTCTGATCCCCAAGCCTCCATGTCCAGAGGGCTGGGGGTACAGGCTTATGCCACCAGGCCTGGTTTATGAGGTGCTGGAGGTTGAACCCAGGGCCTCCTGCTTGTTAAGGCAAATGCTCTACCCAAGGAGGCACGGAGCCATTGTCTCCCCTTCGCCCCATGCCATCAAACCACCTCTGTGCTGTGAACCAACAGAACAAGGACTTTGTGGCTCTAGCTTTCTCCGTCTTGCCAAATCCGTGTGGATACCTCTGTATCCCCCAACAGAGAACAGTTGGGGGGGGACTATCATGTTAATTCTTGGCTTTTTTCTAGACTTTTCAAAATGCTTGAAGTGTTTCTAGCTGCTGCTGTTTTGGTGGTTTTTGTTTTAAAGATTTGTTTCTTTTGCATGTATGTATGTGTACATCCCTGAATGTATATATTATGCACCATGTGTGTGCAGGCAGATGTGAGCTGGCATGTGGGTGCTTGATGTTTGAGACAGTATCTCACTATGTAGACCAGGCTGGCCTCAAACTCAGAGATCTACCTGCCTCAGCCTCTCCAGTGCTGGGATTAAAGGCATACACCACCACTCCCGACCTAAATTATGAATTACTGGATTTTTTAGGGGGGAGGGCTTTCAGAGGAGAGGATCTGATACTCACTATGTAGACCAGTCTGGCCTCTGCATCCGAGTGCTGGGACGGACTAAAGGCATCACACCCAGCTCTGAACTATGGTTTTTGTTTTTGGGGGTTTTTTTGTTTTGTTTTGTTTTTGAGATAGGGTCTCCCTGTAGTCCCAGCTGACCTGAACTCACTCTGTAGACCAGGCTGGCCTTGAACTCAGAGATCTGTCTGTCTCTGCCTCCCGAGTGCTGGGATTAAAGGCGTGCGCCACCACGCCCGGCTTGAACTGCTGTTTTTAAGTGGAAAGGTTAGATAGCCACAGGAAAATGAAATAAAATGAAGGAAATGAAGGAAAATAAAACCCAGGGAGAGGGGCAGAAAGGTAGCTGCTGGAGGGCAGAAGGCGGTGTGTCCAGCTTTAATCCATTCAAGGTCTGGAGCTTTGAATAGGCTCAAGGTGTATAAAAGAGGCCTGGAGGGCTGAGGGTCCTTTCTGTTTGCCAGAGGTTGCCCTGAGTGTGAGTATACCCTCCTTTCTACTTTGGGGCTTCTACCTGAACCTTTCTGAACCTTGTGGTTAGGATTGTCTTTTTCTTTTTTAAAAAAACATTATTTTCATTTTGTGTGTATGCGTGTATTGCCTCATGTATGTAAGTGCACCTGTGTCATGCAATGCCCTTGGAGGACAGAGAGATTTTGATCCCCTGGAACTGGAGTTAAGGACAGTTGTTAGCTGCCATGTGGGTGCTGGGATTCGAACCAGGTCTTCTGCAAGAACAATCGGTGTTCTTAACCACTGAGCCATCTCTCCAGCTCCCTTTTTCTTTTAAAACTTTTGACTTTTCTTCTTTTTTTTCCTCTCCAATGCCTTACCATTCCAGCCCCAAGGGCCTCTCCCCTCCCTGATTAGGCCTTGTTGCTGACATCCCAAACCTGGAACTCTGCCAGGATGTTTTCAGACATGAGTTCCAGAGGGGCTGGCAACCTGGTGCTCCTTGTGATGCTGTATAAAGACTAAATTTCATTTCTTTTACTTTTCTTGGTCTTTTCTGAGACAGGGCTCATGCTGGCTTGACCTCAGACTTCCTATACTATCCTGACCGCCAAAGTACACCTCAAGTGCTGGGAATACAGGTACATGCCCCTCCAGGCCTGGCCCTGGAATTGGTTTTCTGGGACAGAGGCTGGTTGGGTTATGTAACCCTGGCTGTCCTCAGTTATAAGGCTGGGATCACGAGACTGTAAATTTATATATATTTTTATATATGTAAATTTATATATATATATATATTTTTTTTTTTTCCCACGTCATGTAATGTGCTGGTGCGTAACAAGGTTTGAGGGCGGCACATGTCACGCATGCCCATGAACACCCAATCATCACCATGCTTATGAACCACAAAAGGATGATTGTAAATTAATATTACATCTGTTGGTGTGTGTATAGGCTCATGTGTGGAGGTTCATTCCACATGGCTCTTCGGGATTAGGCACAGGTTAGCAGGCTTTG
>NW_008332816.1:335002-380543 GCF_000622305.1 Nannospalax galili
ATATATATTTTTTTTTTTCCCACGTCGTGTAATGTGCTGGTGCGTAACAAGGTTTGAGGGCGGCACATGTCACGCATGCCCATGAACACCCAATCATCACCATGCTTATGAACCACAAAAGGATGATTGTAAATTAATATTACATCTGTTGGTGTGTGTATAGGCTCATGTGTGGAGGTTCATTCCACATGGCTCTTCGGGATTAGGCACAGGTTAGCAGGCTTTGCCTAAAGCATCTTTTACCCATTGAGCCATCTTGCCCGCCCTGTAAACTGAGATTCCAGGGATCACTTTGATTTTTGTCTGGCTCTAAATGCTGTGTTCTTACACTGAATTTATTATGACAGGATCAGATACTGTTTAACAAGCCCAGGGCTTTCCTTGTGTCCTGGGAATGGTTTCCATGGGTATTTGGTTCTGTTTGCTCAGGCCTTGACTTTGGAACGGGCCACCATGGGCACAACTGTGGTTTCAGTTTGCATGCTTCTGAGTTCTAGGAATAGCGGATTGCAGTAGGATTACTGGCTGAGTATGGTCTGCATCTCATAGTGAGTTAGGGTGTTTGTAATTTATGACTTAGATGGAGCCTTTCCATATCTAAATAATGAAGCTTAATCCGTGTTTGTAATTCAGCACCCCAAAGGCCCAAGTGTTGGGGCTCCTACTTGTAATTTCAGGAGGATCAGGATTTCAAAGTAGTCCTGGGCTGTCTGAGAACCTGTCTTAAGCTTTTACATTGCTTAACTAGTATGTCTTCCCCCTTTATATAATGGCTTTCTTACATTCTTAGGAAAAAGTATACTTTGCATTCTTTACTGGCAATTGTGTTCAAGATGTGACCTTCAACCTAATGAGCACCAGCCCACAAGAATTCCTGTGTAAGTATGTAGGTATACCTGAAGTAAAAATTGTAAACTGGTGTGGGTAGGACGTGCCTGTAATCCCAGCACTCCAGTTGCTAAGTGAGGTAGGCTTCCTTGGGATACAAGCAGGAAAAACTCTTCTTAAAGACAGCCATTGGCCAGGCATGGTGGTGCATGCCTTTAATCCCTACACTTGGGAGGCATAGACAGGTGGATCTCTGAGTTCCAGGCCAGTCTGATCTGCATAGTGAGTTCAAGGTCAGCTGGGGCTAGAGGGAGACCCTATCTCAAAAAGACCAAAAAAAAAAAAAAAAAAAGAAAGAAGATGGGCGTGGTGGCACACACCTTTAATCCAGGGGCTCGGGAGGCAAAAAAACAAACAAAAAACAAAAAATGAAAAGCCAGTCTTTGAAGAGATAGCTCAGGGCTGCTATTGCAGAGACCATGGGTTTGGTTCCCAGGGTCCATGTGGGGGCTCATTTTAGAGACAATCCTTGTAGCCCCAGCTGGCCTGAAAGTTGCTATGTAGACTAGGCTGCCCTTGATCTCACAGCAATTTCCCTGTCTCTGCCTCTGAAGTGCTAGAATTAAGGTGTGCACCATCACACTTAGTGTGACTGATAAATAAATAATCTTTTTATTTTTAAGCATTTAAAAAAATTTTTATTATATGTATGAGTGTATTGTCTGTATGTATTTACATCTGGGAATTTTACTCGGGGCCTCTACCTGCCAGGACTCTCCATACACCTCGATGTATGTGTGGGGTGTACCTATGCCATTGCAAGGAAAACCTGCAGGCGGAAGCTCTCCACCTACCTTCCATGTTTCAAGTTCAACAAGCAAGTACCTTTACCTTCTGAGTCATCTTGGGTGCTGTTTGATTTGAGGCAGAGTCTCTTTTTTTAAAAATATCTTATTATTTTTATTTTATGTGTATGCGTGTATTGCCTGCATGTAGGTAAGTGCACCCGTGTCGTGCAGTGCCCTCGGAGGACAGAAGAGGCCATCGGATCCCCTGGAACTGGAGTTAGCTGCCATGTAGGTGCTGGGATTTGAACCAGGGTCTTCTGCAAGAACAGCCAGTGTTCTTAACCTCTCAGCCCTCTCTCCAGCCCCAATTTCTCTGTTCTTTAGACTTAGTCTTAACCAAACTGCTTTGCAATTCCAGGTGCTGGAGTCTTGAGGAACAGTTTAAGTCAGTGACACTCAGCCTTGGGGGCACTTTCTGTTGTGTAAGTTAGAAAGTGCTGTCATAGCTGAGTGCCAGTGACTGAAGGATCAGCTCTGGAAGGTGCAGGGCTGCCTGGGGCTGTTTCTGAGGAAGGGGCCTGGCTTGGGAGGTGATTTTTGTGGCTCTTGAAAACTCCTCTACAGCTTGGACTTCACAATCTGAGGCAAACCATCGCAGAAAATTGTCCAACCTGGCTTTTGAGAATCTTGGACCATTTTTTTTTTCAGTTATTCTAAAGAATAAGGAAAATGTGCCTAACCCAGAGGCCCTGGTCCTGGTGTGCCCCTCAAGTGAGAAGCACTTTCTGTGTTTCCATGGGGAAAGTGCTTCCCCTTTGAGTGTCACACTTTGAAAACAGCAGCCTGGGAACCCTGGCATTTCATCTTCCAGTCCTTGATTGTTTTTGTAGTATTGTTTGTTGTGGTTTGGGTGTGTTTATAGACATTTAATTTTTTAAAATTGATTATTGAGGGTGGGGGGCATGCACCAGGAAGGTCAGGACTACTTAGGAATCACTGATAGGTTCTAGGGAGTGACCTCTGGTCACCTGGTGGGAACGTGCCTCTACTCACTGAGCTATCTCACCCCCCTGGATTTTGAGGATGGACTTTATGTGTGTGTATAAGGGGCAGGGTGCCTACATGCCATGGCACATATGTGGAGATCAGAGAACAACTTTTGAGTCTGAGCTCTTCGTGTGGATTCTGGAGACTGATACAGTGCTCAGGCATGCCAGCCCCCTCTGAGCCAACTATAGAGTCTCCATGTAGATCTCCTGCCTTTGTCTCCCAAGTGCTGCGATTAAAGGCACGTACCACCATGCCTGGCTATATTTTTTTATTTGGGTTTTTTTTCTTTCTTTTTTTTTTTTTTTTGGGTCTTCACTGTGTAGCTCAGCCTGAGCCTTCCTTGAACTTGATGACCCTCCTGCCTCATCCTCCCAAGTGCTGGGATTAGAGCATAAACCACTATTCCCAACAGCTAGGTGTTGGGTGCTCTTTTATCTTGCATATTTGAGACAGGTTCAGTTAAAGCTTGTTATGAAACCAAGGCTGGCCTTTTACTCCGGATTTTCCCTGTAAGTCTGTGAGTCCCAGTGGTATAAATGATAATAAAATTCTAATAAAATGTCTCTACACCTTGGTGTGTTGGGTGGGGTTTTTTTTTTGAGGGGACGGGGAGGTGAGGATCAGGGAAGGGGTTTTATCTATTGCAACTGCTGTGGTAGTCTCAGAAGGTGGGGGGAAGCCTTTCCTTCACATCTCAGTCCTATGGACTCTACAGGGGTGTCCTAATGGTGGGGGGCTCTCAGGGGGTCCCATGATGAACACAAGGATATGAAGTTTTAGGTTCTTTGTGGAGAAAACCTCACATAGCATCTGTTGTGCATTTGCATGCATTGGATGGTTTCTACCACAAACATGGGGCTGGGGAACGCTGCTTGCCTGGCATCTGCGTGGCTGTAAGAAATGTATGTATTCTCAGCATGTGGGAGACAGGTGAATATTTTTTATTTTATGTGTATGCGTGTATTGCCTGAATGTAGGTAAGTGCACCTGTGTTGTGCAAAGCCTGCGGAGGTCAGAAGAGGCTGTCAGATCCCCTGGGACTGGAGTTAGCTGCCATGTGGGTGCTAGGATTCGAGCCCGGGTCTTCTGCAAAAACAACCAGTGTTCTTAACCACTGAGCCATCTCTCCAGCCCCTACAGATGAATATTTGAGACCAGTTTCAGGACTACTTGACCCTGAGTTAAAGTTACTGGTCACTCCCTTTTATGCCACACTGTGGAACCAACTTTGGACATTTGATGTATCTGAAGCCAGACACTGGGTGACTTTAAGTGACTGACTTATCTGATTTTTTGACACCTTGTTCTGTATATCTGGCATGAATATCTTTCACTATCCAGTGATTCTGGGGCAAAATGAGAAGGAAAGCAAGTGGACATCCCTAAAGGTTTGGGAACCTGGACTGGGGTGGCATAACCTGGAGAGCCCTAGTTTGGCTGGTATACACCTGAGGAAGGTGGGTCAGCAACTGCTGAAGTGTGGCGACCACCTGGGTTTGAAAGCCCCTCAATAGAGTGGAAGATTCCTGAGGTCAATCTGAAGCCAACACATGCCCACCACACACCCAGAAAGAGACAAAAAACAGGATTTAGTCAGCCTCCAGAGTGGCCATAGCTGAAGGTCTTGTAGGTGCTCAGGTGGGCAGAGCTGTGGGGGATGGGGTGGGGAGCAGGGACTAACCAAGATGAGCTGTCTCTGGGATAAGAAGGCTTCTAGCTGCTGGGTGGATCTCTGACCCTTTGTCTTGACCTGGTAGTTTTCTTCCTGGACATTTTGCCCTGACTGGATTGCTGCGATGTCAAGAATTTGGCTGCTGGATTGAATAGTGAAAACTGCAAACTTGATAGGATTTTAAGCTAGGCATCATGGTGCATATCTTTAATTCCAGCCCTCAGGAGGCAGAGGCTACAGGGAGACCCTTTCTCAAAAAGACCAAAAAAAAAAAAAAAAAACTAGTAAGAGGAAGAGATCAACATAGTATGAACTTTTATACTTTAAAACTGAAAAATAAATGGACATAAAGGGCAGCCGACTATAAATCAACTGTGAACAAGTAATAAGAAAATCCTATTAAATGAAACAGCCCCTTAACATCACATCAAAACTGTTCTAAAGAAAGCCTGGTGTAGTGGCACATGTCTTTAGGCCTAACACTCAGGAGATAAAGGCAGGGGTATGTTTCTGAGTTCCAGGCCAGTCAGGTCCACAGAGTGAATTCCAGGTCAGCCAGAGCTATACAGTGAAACCTTGTCTCAAAAATAAACAAGCAGCTGGCTGTGGTGGTGCATACCTTTAATCCCAGCACTTGGGAGGCAGAGGAGATCCCAGCTTTCTGGAGGCAGAGGCAGGTGGATCTCTGAGTTCAAGGCCAGCCTGGTCTGCATAGTGAGTTCCAGGCCATCTGGTGCTACAGAGGGACCCTGTCTCAAAAGACCAAAATAACAAAATTTAAAGCAGGATGTGGTGGTGCATGCTTTTAATCCCAGCACTTGGGAGGCAGACACAGTTGGATGGATCCCTGTGAGTTCAAGGCCAACCTGGTCTACATAGTGAGTTCCAAGTTAAAAAAAAAAAAATTTAGGCCAAGCGTAGTGGCACAAGCCTGTAGTCCCAGCACTTGGGAGGCAGAGGCAGGCGGATCTCTGAATTCAAAGCCAGCCTGGTTTACATAGTGAGTTCCAGGACAGCTGGGGCTACAGGGAGACCCTGTCTCAAAAAGACCAGAAAAAAAAAAAAAAAAATTTAAAAAACAATCAGAAGACAGGACTAGGAGGATCCTGAATTTACCAGATCCTGTGACCTGCTTTGTGCCGCTTACTAATCTTCTCTAATAAATGCTTACTTATATCACTGGGGATAAAAAGACAAAACAAAATCTTGAGAGAAAGAGGGCTGGAGATCCAGCTCTGTGGTGGAAGATCTGCCTGGCATGCTAAAAACAGTGTTCCTGGGACTGGACAGGGTTTAGGGATCCCTGGGGCAGGGTGTACTGAATATATTAGGAATTTATTAGGAATTTAGAAATCAGAAATTAAAGATGAATATTAACTCTGTAAACTCTGAAACCAAACTGAACATTGCTGTGACACTGTGTGAAGTAGATAAGTAGATAAGAAGCCAAGTTGTAACTTAGCAACCAAACAGAACCTATGTGAGTTGAGTGTCTGTGTGTTGGTGATAAGTGACCACAGGGTGTGAGCCATATCTCAAGAAAACACTGAAGTTACTGACGTAAGTCAGAAGGACTTCAGCCAGAAAAGAAATATATAAAATCTGGTAGCTAAAAAGATTCTTTTGATGCTTGGCCACACGAGACTCTGAATCCGTGGGCCTCATCCCGGCACATTGCCCAAATCCTGAGACCGCTACCTGAAGCTCTGCCCGAGACCAGACCGGAGCCTCGCCTGAGACCTGATCGAGGACCTCAGCCTGAGAGCCAGAGACTGACGGGAGTCTGCCACGACCAGACGTGATCAGAACCTGCAAGAGACAGCTCCTCAGCCGGGAGAGTGCACCGATCACGGCGGACTAGAGAACCTCTCCACGTGGAGTGCCTGAAGGCTTAACCTCTGGAAGGTACTCCAAGAGACTTTGGGACTCTTAACTGCTAGAGGACCGGGTTTCCCTTTGAGTGTTTGTATTGATGTGTGTTTGTTATGCTTTGACCTAGTAAACGCATAATGCAATCAAACAGTCGTGTGTGAGAATCTCTTCTGTCCGTTGCGCCTGTCCTAAGCTCTCCCGAGAAGCAGTGACACATTTTGGATGTCACACTCAAGCCAGTGGCTTGAGACACATTCAGGACAGTTACTATCAAGTGACTGCTCCCATTCAGGACACAGGGAAAGGTGTGAAATCCTGACAGGGTAACTGGGCCCTGGGGTGGAGGCGTGGAAGGCCTCTCTGAGTCAGTTTGCAAAGGATGGAACTGGAGTCAAGCCCTTTAGGCTTCCTCTGTCCTTCCTGCTGATCCTCCAGTTATGAGGCTGGCAGAGCCCTGCCTGGGGCCTGCTTTGCTCTCCTTCCTGTCTGAGCTCCACTATCTGTGTGGAGGGCTAAGATCTGGCAGGAAAACTGAAACTTGGTGGAAATGCTACCAGTCCATATCCCTGGATCTGTCTCCAGACTAGCAAGATACCTGGCTGGCAGCCAGAGCAAACAATTAAATGACTCCCGTTAGAACCCGATTTGCAGCTTGCCGCACAGGACTCCACGCGTATAATCCCAGCAAGCTTGGGAAAAAAGAAAAGAAAAAAAGAAAGTTTGAAGCCAGGAGTGGTAGGTGGCACAGGCCATTAGTCACAGCACTCTGGAGACAGAGGCAGGTGGATCTCTGTGACATCCAGGCCAGCCTGGTCTACATAGAGTTCCAGGCCAGGTGGGGCTACAGGGAGATCCTGTCTGGAGATGGCTGGAGATGGCTCAACAGTTAAGAGCACTGGCTGCTCTTGCAGAGGAACTGGGTTCAAATCCCAGCACCACATGGTGACTAACAACCATCCATAACTCCAGTTCTAGGGGATCTAACTCTCTTCTGTCTTTGGGGGGCATTGCAGGACAGGGGTGCACTTAAATACATGCAGACATACCACTTACATAAAAATAAAAAGAAATAATCCAGGTGTGGTGGCGCAAGCCTTTAATCCCAACATTTGAGAGGCAGAGGCAGGAAGATCTCTGAGTTCAAGGCCAGCCTCGTCTACATAGTGAGTTCCAGGACAGCTGGGGCTACAGGTATATATATATATATATATATATATAATAAAAAGAAATAAATGAATAAAATTTAAAAAACCAAAACGTTTGAGACCACTCTGGACCACATAATGACACAAACCCTGTTTCTAAATAAATCAATAAATCAATACCTCCATTGATAACTCATCCCTATTATCCCAGCACTTGACAGACTGTGGCAGAAGGATTGCTGGGGGTTCCAGGCCAGCCCAGGTTATGGAGCTACACCTTTTCTCGAGGAAACAAAACACTAAGAGCAAACATGGTTGCCTGTGGCTGTGGTCCCAGCATTTGGGAGCTGAAAGCTGGAGGAGCCGGAATTGGTTACCTTTGGCTACTTAGCAAGTGTGAGGCTATCCCTTTGCTTTATTTATGGGTTTAGTGTTGTGGTGGATGTTATTATTTATTTGTTTATATTGGTCTTTTTTTTGTGTGTGTGGTCTTTTTTGAGACAAGGTCTCCCTGTAGTCCCAGCTGGCCTGGATTCACAATGGAGACCAGGCTGGCCTTGATCTCACAGAGATCTACCTGCCTCTGCCTCCGGAGTGCTAGGATTAAAGGCATTTGCCACCAACCATCATGCGTGGCTGTTGTTTTTTGTCTTTTGTTTTTCTGGTCTTTTTGCCCAGCTGGCCTGGAAGTCCCTATGCAGACAAGGCTGGCCTGAAATTCACAGAGATCTGCCTGCCTGTCTCCCAAGTGCTGGGATTAAAAGTGTGTGCCACCACACCCAGCCCTGATTTTGGTTGTGGTTTTTAAGATTTATTTGTTATTTATTTATTTATTTATTTATTTAGCATCAGATTCCCTAGAACTGGAATTATAGAAGGTTGTTGTGAGCTGGAGAGGTGGCTCAGTAGTTAAGAACAATGACTGTTCTTGCAGAAGACTGGGTTCGAATCCTGGCACCCACATGGCAGCCAACAACTGTCTGTAACTCCAGTTCCAGGGGATCTGACAGTCTCTTCTGTCCTCCGCAGGCATTGCAGGACATGGGTGCACTTACCTACCTGCAGGCAATACACACATACATATAAAAATAATAAGTAAAATGTTTTAAAGAAGGTTGTTGTATATGAGTGTTTTGCCTGCATGTAAGTGTACATTGTGAGTGCCTGGTGCCCACAGAGGTCAGAATAGGGCTTCAGATCCCCTGGAACTGGTGTCACAGTTGTGAGCTGCTATGTGTGTGCTGAGAATGGAACCCAGGTCTTTTGCAAGAGGAGCAAGTATTCTTAACTGCTGAGCCATCTCTCCAGTGCCCTCATTTTTGTTTTTTGAGACAGGATCTCCCTATGTAGATCCTGGGCCTCAGAGCCCTCATGATTGCTGGGATTGCAGATATGAGCCACTGAACATCAGGAGATACAGTTTCTCACTAGAGGGTCAGGGAAATGACTCATTGGGTAAAGGAACCTGCTGCCTATGGTCTGATGACCCTAGTTTGCTCCCCAGAACCTATAATGTTGAATGAGGGAATGGACTCCTGCAATTTGTCCTCTGACCTCCATACCAAGACAAAAATCATACAAAAAGTAATAAAAATGTAATTGAAGAAGAGCTGGCTCAGCAATTAAGAGCACTGACTGCTCTTGCAGAAGACCCAGGTTTGATTCCTAGCACTCTTGTCAGGTGACTCAATACTATCTGTACTCAGCTCCAGGGTATCCAATCCCTGTGGTCTCTAGGGGCATCTGGACTCAGGGGCATATACCCACACACAAACACATTATTGAACCCAGTCACGGTGGTGCACACTAGGGAGGCAGATCTCTGTGAGATCCAGTCCAGCCTGGTCTACATAGTGAGCTCCAGGTCAGCTGGGGCTATATTGGGAGACCCTGTCTCAAAAAGACCAAAAAAACAAAACCACTATATGTATGCTATAATGAAACCCTTTATTATGTATAATAAAATAAAATCTAAATGTAAAACAATAACAAAAATAAATTAAATTAAAATAACAAAAAGGATAGATATAGATTGCGAAGGGGGATGGAAGGGTCCAGAAATAGTGAGCATACAAAGTTAGAATAGTTGTACATCAGCAAATCAAAGTCTTGCTCCCAAGCGTTGGGAGGGCTTGTCGGTGAACGGCAGTGACAGGAGACGCACTTCTCCATTCAACCACCAGAGGGCGCATCGATCATGGACCTCTGGGAAAGCAGCGACATCCTTGCCGCGACACTTCCCTCTCCGGCCGGCAGGTGGCAGTGTCGGCGGCGCGTGCCGTGCCTGGAAGGGGCATTTCTAGACAAGAATCAAGAGTTTGAAACCTTTTGTGCTTATCTACTTCTATGTCTTAGTTCTTCTAATAAAAAGGAACACAACACTAATAACTACGGAGTTACTAACAGCATCCTGTCCTGACCACCTTCAATCAGCGGATGTCCTGGCGCAAAGGGACCAGATAACCTGCACTCTTACTTACCTAAAAAGGCTCTAGGGCTGCAAAGATGCTCAGCCAGAAAAGGTGCTTGTCTCCAAGCCTGACAACAACCTGAGTTCGATCCCGAGGACCCACACGGTGGAAGAAACGAAGTGACTCCTGTAAGCTGCCTTTGACCTCTTCCTGAACCTCCTCCATATGTAAATCAATAAACGTGATTTTTTTTTTTTTTTTGGTCTTTTTGAGACAGGGTCTTCCTGTAGCCCCAGCTGTCCTGGAACGCACTACATAGATTAGGCTGGCCTTAAACCCACAGAGATCCCCCTGCCTCAGTGCTGGGATTAAAGGTGTGTGCCACCACACCTGGCTAATAAATGTGATTTTTAAAAAAAGTATATTTTAAGCTGGGCGTTGTGGTGCATGCTGTGAGCTCAAGAACAGCCTGGTCTACATAGTGAGTTCCAGAACAGGGTTGGGTTACAGGGAGACCCTGTCTCAAAACAACAACAACAACAATATATATATATATTTTATGTGGATGAATGTATTGCCTGCATGTATGCAAGTGCACCTATGTAGAACAATGCCTGAGGAGGTCAGAAGACATCGGATCCTCTGGAACTGGAGTTACACATGGTTGTTAAGCACCTTGTGGGTGTTGGAATCTGAACCCAGGTCCTCTGCAAGAGCAGCCAGTGCTCTTTTTTGGGGGGTGGGGGAGGGCGATCGAATCAAGTGTTTATTGAGTGGCTGTTATGTTCCAGGCTCTTGGGACAAATCAGAGAATAAAACAAGAAACCTTGCCCTCTTGGAGCTTAGCGTATATCGTTACCACTTCACCTACACACTGCTTGTGACCTTGGGCAAGTCATGGCAACTTTCTGCATCTGTCACAGCTGCCCTATGGGGGAACAAGCAGGTGGACACCCAGCCTGATATCCCTTAGATGCTGAGCTGGACACCTGCCCAAACCCATCACTCAGGCAGCAGAGAGGGCTGAAGTTGATTTTTAATAATAAAGTCCTCAAAGCCAGGCATGGTGGCACATACCTTTTTTTTTTGGTCTTTTTGAGACAGGGGGGTCTCTGTAGCCCCAGCTGTCCTGGAACTCACTATGTAGACCAGGCTGGCCTTGAACTCACAGAGATCTGCCTGCCTCTGCCTCCCAAGTGCTGGGACTATAGGTGTGCACCACCACGGCCAGCTGCACACCTTTTTTTAAAAAAATATTTTACTTATTATTTTTATTTTATGTGTATGTGTGTATTGCCTGCATGCAGGTGAGTGCACCCATGTCTGGATCCCTTGGAACTGGAGTTATGGACAGTTGTTAGCTGCCATGTAGGTGCTGGGATTTGAACCCGGGTCTTCTGCAAGAAGAACCAGTGTTTTTAACCACTGAGCCATTTCTCTAGCCTGGGTGGTACACACCTTTAATCCCAGCACTCTGGAGGCAGAGGCCTGCAGATCTCTGTGAGTTCAAGGCTAGCCTGATCTACATAGCAAGTTCCAGGCTAGCTAGGGCCCTGTCTCAAAAATGTAAAAAAATACAATAAAATAAAACCAATCAGTCAAAATTTTTTTCTAAAAGAATAGCAAAAAAGGAACTGGAGACAGCAGTTAGGAGCACTGGCTGCTCTCTCAAAGGACCTGAGAAGAGGACGGTTGTGAGCACCATGTGGGTGCTGGGAACTGAGCCTGGGCCTCCGCAAGAGCAGTCAGTGCTCTCAACCTCTGAGCCATCTCTCCAGCCCCCCCAAATAAGTAAATACTTTATGGATAAAACAAACACTTTGCTCTAAGAAAAGGACACTGCTTCCCAGAGTGGATGCTCATTAGGAACAGAAGTGAGTCATAATTCATTCCGATTCCTGTAGTCCCCCTGGAGGCTCATGGATCTTTCCCCCAGCCTGCTTGCTTCCCAAGCTCATTAACTCTCATCCGTCCACTCATAGGGCAGACCTATGCCCAAGCCAGCCTGGGGCTGTAACTGGAGCCCTTAGGCCTGAGACTGGGTCCTGGCAGTTCCAACAAACTAGGTTCAGCTTCCAGTCCTCAATAGGCTAATTAAACAGGCCTGTCATTGTGAAAAGCAGACAGGTTTACTCCATGTTAGGAAGACAAAGAGGTCCAGTGACCCCACCCCCCTTCCCTTCCGGGAAGCCCATGTTCCATGTATCCGGACATGAGGTCTAGGTTTATATAGAACAGGTACAGACAGCTAAGCTGTGTAAAGGTTGACCCCCCACCATCACTGACCCATCTTTATCTTGGCTTCCATCTCCCCTGCGAGGAGGTGGTCTAACAAGTTGACAGAACTATGTGAAATCTCTTCCTGGGAGACAAGATTCTCCCCCTCCATTAGAAGACAACAGACTCTAGCTTTTACCTTCTCCCAGCAGGAGATTCCTGGGGAAATTCCATTTCCTTGGGGAGCATTGTTTCACAGGCAGATAGCCCAAGGGAGGGGCAATGTCTCTTTAGAATATCTTGCAATCTGGGAGTTACAAGGCTCTGGCACCAAGAAGGACCCTCCTGGTGTGATGGGGGAGGTGGCCCTGGTGCTCTGAGCCAGGGCCTGAGTGTGCTTATCTGATGAGCTGGAACTCTGGCCTAAGAATTCAGTGCTCCAGAAAGGGATTCACATTTGTAAGTCCCAGCGTTCAGGAGACCGAGACAGGAGGATCTCCATTTTAGAGCCAGAGTGTTTTGTTTCCTGTTTTCAGACCTACAAGGTCTTCACTATATTGCCCCAGCCCGCCAGGAACTCACTGTGCAGACCAGGCTTGGCCTCCAACTTCCACAGATCTTACTGCCTCTGCCTTCCAGGTGCTGAGACTAAAGCTGTGAGCAACCAGGCCAAGGGCCAGAATGGGTTATGTAGCAAGTTCCAGGCCAGACAGGACCACATTCAAAGATCCAGTCTTGAGAAGGAAGCGGTGAGCTGGTCTTGGCCCATTCCTTTAATCCTGGCATTAAGGAGACAAAGGGGGGTCGGGGGGCTCTGTGAGACCAAGGACAGCATAGTCTAGATAACAAGTTCCAGCTGGGGCTCCAGGGTGACGCTATCAGAACAAAAATAAAAGGAAAGGGCAGGAGGAAACGGCTCAGCAGAGGACCCAAGTTTGGCTTCTAGCACCCATTTAGGCCTCTAACAACTGCCTGAAAGTCCAGTTTCAGGGGTCTGATGCCTCTGGCCTCCTCAGGCACCTGTGCACATATACACTAAACTAATAATAAAGATAAAATTTATAATAAAAATAAAATTTAGAAGTTACTTAGGAAGGAGCAGGAATGTTCCTGTAGGTGTGGAGCCCTTTCCCAGCATGCTCAGGGCCTGGGTTCCTTGAGCCTCCTTTAACTGTAGAAATACAGCATGGCTTCAGGCTATTCCTTGAATCCCCTGGCTTGGAGCTACATCTGGCAGCCATAAATAAATTATCTTATCTTTTCTCTTGCAGAACTATCCATTGTAAGTTAAGTTTTCTAGCCCAGCGCCTATTCCACCCAATTTGGGAATGGAAAAGAATTCTAGACACCTGTCCCAGAGGATTTTTAATGACAAAGAGCAGTTAAGAAAGTTCCATTGCTGGGGGGAGGGGGGAGGATGGGCTTGCTTTCCTGTATCCTTGAGAATTTTTCTTCTTTTTCTTTAAGAAAAACATTGTGAGCCTGGTGTCAGGTGTGGTCCTGCACACCTTTGATCCCAGCACAGAGGCCAGGCAGAGCTCTGTAAATTTGAGGCCAGCCTGGTCTACATAGTGAGTTCCAGGACAGCTGGGGCTACAGGGAGACTCTGCTTCAAAAAGAACAAAAAAAGAAAAGAAATTGTGGCCAGGTCTTAGATGCAAGAGGCAGGTAGATCTCCCTGAATTGTAAGCCAGCCTTGTCCACATAGTGAGTTCCAAGCCAGCCACAGGGCTACATGAGACCCCATGTCATTGAAAAAAAAAAAAAAGTGTCTGTGAGAGTGTCTGGATGTGTGTGTGTCTGGTATTTGTGCACACTGGTTACACAAATGTGTCCTGGGTATAGAGGCCACAGGCCAACCTCTAGGTATAACTCTTTACATAGCCAGAGTTAGCTTCAATCTCCTGGCAATCCTCCTGCCTCTGTCTCCTGAGTACTGAGATTTCAGGTGTGAGACACTGCCTGGCTCTGTAAACAACTTCAATGGTGAACTTGATTTCTGCTCTCCAACTTCTGCCTTTCATCATCTACTGGGTGAGAAGTGAAACCCACCTAGACAGGACTAGAGGGCAGGCCATGCTGCTCAAGTCACAGGACAGGTTAGGAGGGGTCGGAAAAATTTAGAGGGTCCCAGGGGATGAAGCTCAGTTGCTAAATAATGCTGCAGTGCTTGCCTTACCATGCACTTAAAACTAGGTGAATAAACCCCACAGGGTGGTATAGGCCTTTACTCCAGCTCTCTGGTAGGTGGAGGGTCAAGGTCAAGGTCATCCTCAGCCTCAGTACCCACCCAGTTTAAGCTAGATGAGACCTGGTTTCAATAAACAAACCCTATGGGCAATGGAACCTAATCCACCCCACACCATACACATTAAAAAAGAAGGAAGGGGAGCTGGGCTGGGTGGGACACACCTTTGATCACAGCACTCCAGAGGCAGAGGCAGCCTGATCTACATAGTGAGTTCCAGGCCAGCTGGGACTCTAGGGAAGACTCTGTCTCAAAAAGACCAAAAAAAAAAAAGGGAAGGAGAAAGGGAGGGAGGGAGGGAAGAAAGGAAAGATATAAAACAAAAGAAGACATAGGGGTTCATCCCTATAATCCTAGTACTTAGGAGAACTGCTTTGAGTTTGAGGCCAATTTAGGATAAAGGTCCAAGCCAGTCAGAGATAGAATTGGATCTTCTGAGAACAAAACAAAGTGAGCCCAGTTTAGTGGCCACTCCTGTAAGTCCCAGCACCCTGGAGGCAGAGGCAGGCAGATCTCTGTGAGTTCCAGGCCAGCCTGGTCTATGTTGAGAGTTATAGGCCACTAGGCCTTGCATAGTGAGACCCTGACTCAAAATCAAAGGTAGCAACCAAACCAATGATCTCTTAGGGAACAGGGGTACTTCTAAAAACAATATTTATGTTTTTGTTGTTGTAGTTGGGGTTTTGAGTGTTTTGCTTTGTCCTGGCCAGCTTAGAACTTTCTACCTAGATCAAGGTGGCCTTGAGTTGTGGTGATCTCCTGCCTCAGCCTCCCTAGAGCTGGGATTACAGGCATTTTGCTGCTTGTAACTGTCCAGGCAAAAACCAGTTATTCTAAAGAGAGACTCTATACCCTCCCTGGCTACCTATCAGACTAAGTAACAATGGTCCCAAGGAGATGGAATTTTCCCAGGAATTTCACGCTGGGAGAAGGAAGAGCCTGAAGTCTGGTGCCAGCCAGAGCAGGAACTTGTCTCCAGGGAAGAAATTTCACACAGTTTTGTCAACTTGTCAGACCACCTTACAGGACAGACTGGAGCCTTACAGGACAGACTGGAGCCGAGGCAATGATGGGTCAACGCTGGGCAGAACCACACCTGGACCAGTTGACCAGGACTGCTTACCTACGCATGCCTCTGGTCTGCTTCTTAAACCTTAACCTCCAGTCAGGACCGAGGAAAATGGATGTGGGGGCGGGTGTCACCTGACCCTTTATTTGTCCCTTTTTCCAGTGTTGCCACATTGACTAATTCTTTGTTTTTCACTAGGACTGGCCTGTTCAATTGTCCGATTGATGGCTGAGCCTAGTTTGTTAGGGTTACCGGGGTTCGGACCCTGATAACTCACAGTTGAACGCAATCTTTTCATCACCCCTGGGTCCATTTTACAGTTCAGGATTAAAGAGCGTTAAAGACTATTTCAGCTTGTTTGCACCATTTTCCCCCAACCCAAACTCCGGGGTTTTCAATCCTTTGCCTGATTTTTTATTTCTTTTTCTTTTTTTTTTTTTGTCTTTTTGAGACAGGGTCTCCCTGTAGCCCCAGCTGTCTGTCCTGGAACTATATAGACCAGGCTGGCCTCAAACTCACAAAGAACCTCCTGCTTCTGCCTCCCGAGTGCTGGGACTAAAGGCGTGCGCTACCACACCCGGCCCAGATTTTTTATTTCTTGTTTTTTGAGACATGGTCTCATGTAACCCAGGCTGGCCTCCAACCCACTCCAGTTGAGGATAACCTTGAATTTCAGATCCTCCAGCCTGCCCCTTCCCAAGTGCTGGAATTCCCATCCCTGCCCTTGTTAAGGAGTTTTCTCAATGTTATTTTGAACAGGTAGCCTCAGCTCTTCCCTTCCAGTCTTGAAGGGCCCAGCTCAGTTTTAGCAAAGAATCCCCTTAATTAACTCCCATCCCTGATAGGATGTCCTATAGAAAACCGGCCTGTGCCAGTAATCCTGCTGGGTCAGTTTAAGCAAGAATCAGGCCACCCTGAAGTCTCTTCCTAGTAATTTTCTACGCCCTGAATCCTCTCTGCTCTTAGACTAAAATCCATTTGCAATTCAATTCAATCCATTTTCCCCACTGAGATGTCTTTGACTGCAGTTACAATACTCCTAAAAATAATACAAAGCAAACTTCCTCCTCCACCACCTTTTTTTTTTTTTTTTTTTTTTTTTTTCCTCCAGACCAAGTCTCACTTTGTTTTCCAGGCTCACTTTAAAATCATTAAGTAGACAGGGCTGGGCCTTTAACCCCAGCACTTGGGAGGCAGAGGCAGGCGGATCTCTGTGAGTCCAGTTTGAGGCCAGCCTGGTCCACATAGTGAAGTTCTAGGCCAGCTGGGGCTACAGGGAGACCATTTCTCAAAAAGGCAAAAAACAAAACAAAACAAAACAAAAAAAAACTTTATTCTGACCAGGCTGGCCTCAAACTGGACAGTCCTCCAGCCTCTGCCTCCTGATATTAAGGGAATGTATCAGCTCAATTTAATTCGTTTTGTTTTACTTGAGAAAGGGCCTCACTATGTAGGTCTCACCTTGGCTGCCCAGGAAGTCACTAACTCTTGACCACAGTGGCCTGTTTTGTTTTATTTTGAGACTGGCTCTCACTACGACACCCTGGCTGACCTTGAGCTCACAGACATCTGTCTCCTTCTGTTGCCTGTGTGCTGGGATTGACGGTCTAATCCCCCAAGCTTGGCCTGGTTTTGATTTTTGCAATAGAGTCTTACCCTAACTTAGTCTGACCTATTCAGTTTGTAGAAAAGGTCATGATGACCTTGAATTCCTGGTCCTCCTCCCTCCCCTCCTATTTCCTCCTCCCTCCTTTCTTCCTTTGCTCCCCCATCTTCCTTCCTTCCTTTCCCTCCCTCCCTTCTGCCCTCCCTCCCTTCCTGTACCTGGGAGGATTGCCTGGCCTCAGTGTGCCATCCACAGCTTCAACTGAGCTGCATCCCCCAGCCCTCAAGGAGTAGCAGAACAATTTCTCCATAACCACATAGTCAGAATATTTAACACAAGGCTTAGAAACATAAACCCTAGAAACCAGGCATGGTGGTTATAGGCCTTTAATCCCTGCACTGGGGAGGTAGAGGCAGGCAGAGTTCTATGAGTTCCAGGCTAGCCTGGTCTACATAAAAAGTTTTTTAAATTAAGTTAAACAAAGGTTGGGTTTTTTCGCTTGTTTGTTTTTTGCTTTTGCCAAGCTGGGGATTGAACCTAGGGCCTCAGGCATGCTAGGCACATATACCACCAGTGAGCTATACCCACAGCCCTCTTACTCACTGGGTAGGCCAGGCTGATCTCAATTCAATGCAAGCCTCCTGCCTCAGCTTCAGAGTGTTGAGATTACAGGGGTGAGACACTACATCAGGCTACTTTGCGCTTCACAACAGATAATTATTCCTGAGTGAATTTCTGCTTCAGTTAACACTAAATATTGGCCTAGCCAGGTGGCGCAGGCCTTTAATCCCAGCACTTGGGAGGCAGAGGCAGGTGGATCTCTGTGAGTTCAAGGCCAGCCTGGTCTGGTCTACATAGTAAGTTCCAGGACAGCTGGGGCTACAGGGAGACCCTGTCTCAAAAAGACCAAAAAAAATAAAAAAAATAACCATAAAAAATAAAAAGGTAAAACAAATTGGTTTAGGCTGAGGCTTTAGTTCATCTGTGGAGGGGTATACTAGACTCTAGAGGGCTGATAGCTAATGTCCAGGATGGACTAAGATACTCAATGGAAAACAAAGTTTTTTATTACATTTATTTATTTGTGAGGGGGCCACATGCAGAGGCACCATATGAAGGTCAGAGGGCAACGTGCAGGAATTGATTCTTTCCATCTTATGTGGGTCCTGGGGATGGAACATAGGTGCACCAAGCACCATTACCCACTGAGCATCTTCCCCTCCCTGTCCTGAAAGAAAAAAAAGTTTATTTTGAATTTTTTGTGTAGGAGTCTATTGCCTACATATATGTGAGTGTACCAATGTCCTGCAGTGCCCACTGAGGTCAGTGCCCTCATAGGTCAGAAGAGGATGCCAGATCCCCTGGAAGTAGAGTTATGGACAGTTGTTACTTGTCATGTGGGTGCTGGGAACTAAATCTGGGTCCTCTGCAAGAGCAGCCAGTGGTCTTAACTGCTGAGCATCTCTCCAGTATATACCCCCGCTCTGCCTTTTTTTTTTTTTTTTTAAAGATAGTGTCTCACTATCTTTAGCTCAGGCTGGCCTAAAACTCAGAGATGAGCTTGCCTCTCTACCTCTACAGTGCTGGGACTACAGATGTGCACCACCACACCCATCAAAACTTTTGTCTATCGATAGCCATCCAACATGTACAAGATGCTTCTAGGATGATGACACATGGATGTGTGGTAGCAGTGTGAACAGGATGGCCAGGGATGGAAGGTAGGCCAAGAAAGCCACACCCAGCTGGCTGGCACAGGTTTGTGATCTCAGCACTCAGTGGCACAGATAGGAGCAGTTCCAATTTGAGACCCTGTTGGACTACATAGTGAGATTCTATTTCAAAAGGTGGAGGTTGGGTGTATGGTTCAATTGCTGGATCAAGTCACTTTGTGCCTGGGAGAACACTGGGCAGGAGTACAGCTCAGGCTGACCCTCAATTCTCAGTCCTCTGCCTTTGTCCTCTCTCATTCCTGTTTCTAGCAGGCTAAGCACTCCCTATCCGCTAAGCTCTGCCTTAGCCTTCTGTTTACTTTTTTCCAGGCTCTACACCCTGGAACTTTCTATGTAGACAGAGCTAGCCTAGAAATCACAGAGATCTGCCTGCCTCTGCCTCCCAAGTGCTGGGTCTGTTCCCTTCTTAACCTAGTTGCCCCAGTTGGCCTTCAATTCAATCTGTAATTCCAGGCAGGCCTTCAACTTGAAGTTCTCCTAACTCAACTCAACTCCCTGAGTAGCTAAGGTTACAGGCCTGCATCACCAGGCCTGGCTGCCCTGGGCCTTTTTGTAGATTGTTAGGCACTGAAATGCGCAGCTGACTGGACTCAGTTTCTTTTTGTTGTTTGTTTTGAGACAGGGTCTCCCTGTAGCCCTAGCTGGCCTAGAACTTGCTATACAGACCAGGTTGGCCTTGATCTCACAGAGAACTACTTCTGCCTCCCAGTTGTTAGGATTAAAGGCATGAGCTGCCATGCCTGGCTGGACTCAATGTCTTGATCTCTGGAGTTTCTAGAGCATTAGCTGAGTCAATGAATCACTGTTGACCCTTTGTGTCCAGGATTCAGGTTGCAAGACCCAACCAACTGCAGATTCAGAATTTTCAAGGAAGCCCTGAATGGTGGCATGGGCCTAAAAGCTGGAAGCTGGAAAGAGAGACGGTGAGGATTTCAAGGTTGTTCTCCCTTCTCCCCACCCAGGGAGTTTGAGGCCAATCAGTTCAGCTTTGTAACTGTGGAGAGGTCATTGTGCAAATCTTAAGACCAATGAGACTTAGAAATCTAAGTAGGCTCTAGTGGTGAGGCCCTTTGATCACAATACTCAGGAGGCAAAGGCAGGTGGATCTCTATAAGATCAAGGCCAGCCTGGTCTACAAAGCAAGTTCAAGGCCAGCTGGGGTTATAGGAAGATCCTGTCTCAAAAATTCAAAAAGTAAGAACAAACAAACAGTCTGGCTAGTGTATGGTATATTCAGCCTTTTTGATGCACAGAGCAAGATGCATCTTGGGAGTGAAACGTGGGTAAGGCTAGGGAGCAGGGGCCGAGTAAGGTCCTGGCCTGGTGTGAGCCTTTTCTGTGAGCTCTCTGATTCTCAGCACTGAATACATGTGATAGAGGCACAGCATCCACAAAAGTGATACAAGTTTGCAAGTTTTCATGTATCCCAGATTGGCCTAGAATTCAATAGACAGCCAACCTTGACCTTGAATTTCTGCTCTTCCTAAAAGCTCGGATTACAGACTTGGCCTACCTCAACTTGTTTTCATGGTGCTGGGGATCATGGGGTCTGTGCATGCTAGACAAATACTCTGCCAACTGAATCACATCCTTAGCCAGGAAGTGATGTTAGTAGAACATAGCCTTCTTTTTTTTTTTAGAACATAGCCTTCTTTTTTTTTTTTTTTTTTTTTTTGAGACAGGGTCTCCCTGTTGCCCCAGCTGGCCTGGAACTCACTATGTAGACCTGGCTAGCATTGAACTCAGATATCCTCTGGCCTCTGCCTCTAGAGTGCTGGGATTAAAGGCGTGAGTCACCACGCCAGGCTAAACATGGCCTTCTTTACCAAAGGCTATGCTTGGTGCTGATTCAATCCCACTAGACCCTTTGTGACAAAGGAGGCATGCTTTGGTCTCCTTTTGAGGGAAGTTTTTAGCCTGAGCCTTGGAGAGGCAGTTCCCCTGGCAAAAAATGAAAATTTGCAAGGTGCCAGCCTGGGGGGATGTGTGGCGGTCTCCATTATTTTGAGCACTTCCATCTGTTTTCAATCCACACACCCACCCTTCTCCACTTTTGAGTCCCCCCGCTAGGCCTCAAGGTCAAAGGCAAACTCTTGGGAGCTTGATGGGAAGGAACTACATCAAAAATGTGCCTACACTTATCAAAATGGCTTTCAAAAATGTTCTTTCTGGGGCCTGTGAAATGTCTCTAGGGTAAAGGTGCTTGCTGCCAAGTCTGATCATCTGAATTGAATCCCTGCATGAAAAGGGTAGGGGACCCGCATGACCACTAACCCACATCATAAATAAATGAAATCTGATTGTTTAAAAAGCTCACTGCAGAACAAGAAATAAAATTTTTTAAAGACCTGGGATGGGGATACAGTTTAGTAAATGTGAAAGCAAGTGTGAAATCCTACATCAATCCGCAGCAGGAAGAAACAATGAACTCAAGAATTCCAGACCAGGCTTGGCCAGTCCACCAGGTCTACACAGTAAATCTGAGAGAACAACAGCAAACCGATTCTGGGTGTATGGGTCCTATCTATAGTCTTAGAACACAGGTGCAAGATGGAGGGTCAGGAGTTCAAAGTCATATTTAGAAAATGAGAGGCCAGGTTGGGCTCCATGAGACCATTATCTTAAAAAAAAAAAAAAACTGAAGCTGGACTTGGTGGCACATGCCATTAATCGAAGCACTCAGGAGACAGAGGTAAGTGGATTTCTGTGAGTTCCAGACCAGCCTGGTCTCCATAGCAAATCCAGGTCAGCTGGGGCTACAAGGAGACCACATCTCAAAAAGACCAAAAACAAACAAAAAGTTGTAAACACCTAACAGTAGGGACCAATAAAATTATGGCAGTATATCCAGATTTCCAGTGGACCATGAAACACTTCCAAAATACTTTTTTTCTTTTTCTTTTTTTTTTAATTCCTTTTTGAGGCAGCCCCTCACTCTAGACAACACTGGCCTGGATCTCATAGAGATCCCCCTGCCTCCACCTCCCCCTTGTTGAGATTAAAGGCCAGGCCAGCACGCCTAACCTTCCTTCCAGGCTTTGTTATTTTTTCTTAAAGTTTTGGTTTGTAGCCAGGTCTCCTTCACACACCTTTGATCCCAGCACTTTCAAGGCAGAGGCTGGTGGATATCTGTGAGTTCAAGGCCAGCCTGGTTTATGGTCTATAAAGGGAGTTCCAGGCCAGTTCGGATACTTGGAGACCCTGTCTCAAAACAAACAAACAAACAAACAAACACCTTTTTGTTTGTTTGAGACAGTGTCTCTCTGCAGCCCCAGGCCGGCTTCAAACTCAAAATCCTCTTGTCTCTGCCTCCAGAGTGCTGAGATTAAAGATACGTACCACCATACCCAGAGAAATTACTTTCTTCTGATTAGTTCAGTGTATTTCCAGCAGTTTTAAAAAAATCCATTTTCTACTGCCTGAGGATTTATTTTAACCCAACAACCCCACAGTGAAGGTGATTATGCAGTAGGTAAGCTCAGCTGAGAGGAAGCAGGGTGGGTCTGGGCGGGAATAGGGCCTGGCGGGGGAGGGGTCTCAGTGCCTCCCTGTGCTGGGGCCATGAGCACTCCCACTATATAAGAACCCTGCAGCAGCGCTCTGCAGTCTTGCTGATTACTTCTGAGGATTTTGCTACTCTTCAAGGTCTTATTTAGTGGCCTTAGAATGTCTTCATCCCCATTCAAGTTCTGGCGTCTTTCCTGAGACCAACAGGTATGCCTTCCTTTTCTCTTCCTCTGGCTCAAACCCAGGGTCTTGCCTTTGGTAAAATTTCTATCACATGGCTAAATGCCTTACAGCAGTTTATATTTTTCTTTTCTGTATTTGAGACTTGGGTGTCCCAGTAACCCCAACTAACCTTGACACACCTCATCCCTGCCTTCAGCTAACTAGAGCCCGAATGGAAGGTGAGCACTGACTCACCCTGGAGGACTTTTATCTTAATTGTTACTTACTTTGAAATGCAATGAAATTTGCTTGACTTTGAACTAACCTTGTCTCCCAAGTTTTGGGTTTGAAGGCATGTATCATGACCCATGGTTCATTTTGATACTCTTAATGAAGGATTTAAAAATTCAGACCAAGGTCCTCCATAATGACCTTGAACTCCTGACCTTGCTACCCCAGGAATTGAGTTCACAGGTCTGCACACTGACATTATTTTGAGCACTACCTTGGAAGGTGCTTTATGGACTGGGCTAGTCTCATGCTACCACGTGCCTGTAATTTGAGTGCTAATTGAAGGCATGCCTTCACCATGCCCAGCTGTCTCATGTTTTTATTCTTTTTATCGGGTATATATGGGGGGGCGCTTGCTGCCACAGGTGTAGGTTACTAAGTTATCTCCACCTTGTGGATCCTGGAGACATTTAAAACTCCTGCAGTTCCAACATTTTCTAACGCACTTCATAACAGGGTCTCTTGCTGCTGAGACATTGCACTGATTGAGACCGGGTCTCCTGTACCCCCCCTAGCTGTCCTGGAACTCACCATAGTGAGGTCTACATATAGACCAGGCTGGCCTTGAACTCCGATCTGCCTGCCTCTGCCTCCTGAGTGCTGGGATTAAAGGCGTGCATCACCACGCCTGGCTAAAACTTGAGTCAAGTCTTGGCACATAGAGTATTCATGCTTTTAAAGAATACTGAATAATTACCAATATTTTTTTTTGTAGTTAACGGATTTTCTACCGTCACAGTTCCGGCTTCCACCTTACTTGGCTCCATTGGACTCGTCCTCAACCTGTGATACTCAAACTGTGGGGGCACTTTTTTGGGTTAATTGAAGAAAAGTGCCGCCCAGTTTTTGAGTGTTACCGATTGAGAAAGCTCATCACTAACCTTTCTCCTGGGTTCCTTGGCAAGCAGTCGGTCTCGGTTCTTGCTGCTCATCTGTGACACCCAAATGTGGGGGCGCTCTTCTGGACACCCTGGAAAGTGCTACTACATTTGAGTCTCACCGTTGGGCATCATCTCACAAGACTGCTGGGGAGAGTTTGGTTTCTGGCTGGAAATATAACAAGTGGTTTTGTGCAATATGGGGGAGCCACTGGGTTCTTTTTTGGAGCAACTAACGGAAAGATATTCATGGGCAACTAACTACTCATCAGTAACAAACAGGTGCTGGGGCCTGGGCATGGGAAGCAGTTGTTACCAGGTGCTAGGCAGAGGGATCTATTTGCCGGGAGCTGTTGGAAATGCCCACATTGTGGTGATCAAAGTGGAGGCCCTCTCTGATCCTTGACCTGAAAGTGCTTCCATTTTGTGTGCCACTGCGTTGGGAAGACGTATCAGCTGACCTTCATCCTGTGGAAGAACCTCAACTCCATCCACAGTACTAGTGGGTTAGAGAGATGAGGCTAGGACTCCTGGGCATGTCTATGCCACGTGCTGATATAAAGGAGTTACAATGTAGCCCCATTAACAAAGGGCATAGTATTTTGTGAGGTGGGGAATTAAGTACGCTTGGAACTTTAGAGTTTTTATTTTGAGGATTGAGCCCAGGGATTGTCATGTAAATGTGTGGAAGTCTGCCACTGAATTACTTCCCAGCCCTTTAGATACTTTTGCTTTTTTTTTGGGGGGGGGGTCTTTGAGACAGGGTCTCACTGAATCCCCAGCTGAGATCCACTTGCCTTTGCCTCCCGATTGCCCGCCATATCCCGGGTGATTTTTTTTTTTTTGGTCTTTTTGAGACAGGGTCTCCCTATAGCCCCCAGCTGTCCTGGAACTATGTAGACCAGCCTGGTCTTGAACTCACAGATCCTGCCTCTGCTTCCCGAGTGCTGGGATTAAAGGCGTGGGCCTGGCTGATTTTTCTTTTTGAGATAGGGCTTCCTTCCCTGCAGGTCCAGACTGCCTGGAACACTCCCTATGTAGACCCAGGTTGGCCTCTTGAGTACTGGAATTAAAGGCATGTACCATCAGCCTGTAGACCCAGCTGACCTGGAACTTGTTTTATAGATCAGGCTGGCCTCTTAGAGTGCTCATTCTTGATAGTGTTGGAATTGAAGGCATGCTCTAAAACCCTGGTTTTGAGTATATTCCTAATGGAATGTTGGCTGCCCAGCCTGCTTGCAGGGACTGTAGAGCACTGGCTGTTCTTACAGGGCACCTGGGTTAGTTCCCATCAACCCCATGGCAGTTAACCACTTGTTACAGTTACAGGGAATCTGGCACCCTCTTCTGAACTCTAGGCATTGAACTATATAGGTGCACTTATATGCAGGTGAAATACAAGTAAGTATATCTGAAGCCTTTAAATATCATATGGTGAATATAATTGGACGAAGGTTGGTTGTGGGATTCCCTCAACCTGTGGTACTCAAACTGGGGGGCTCTTTGTGTTTCTTGAAAAGTAATCTCAGTTTTAGTGTCACTGGTTGAGAAAACTACCATCAAAGTGGAAGAAATGCTTGGGAGTAGTTAGCACACAGTGCTCATCAAATACTCTCCCTGAACCTTGACTATAATTACTTCCATTTGGTCTTTGGATGGAAGGGGAATCTTTGGGGTTCAGCCTGACCATTGAAGCCCTGTCTTCAAAACTAGTCACTTGGAATTCTTTACCAATTTTGTCTTTTTGAGATTGTTTCCCTGTAGTCCGAGCTGACCTAGAACTTGTAAACTAAGCTGGCCTTGAACTTAGATGCGCCTGCCTCTGCCTCCTCAGTGCTGGAATTAAAAAGCCTGTGCCACCACTCCCAGCTCCTTGGTCTATTTGAGACCAGGTCTCCCTGCACTAACAGCCCTCTTGGAACTTGGTATGTAGACCAGACTGGCCTCCATCTCACAGATTAATTCCCAAATGCTGGGATTAAAGGCATGCATAACCTTGGTTGGCTAAATATTGTATAGATGTACATTTGAAAGTACATGTATGTACTGAGGGCAAGCATGTGCCATTGCACAATTTTGGTTCCCCAGGATTGGTTGCTGAGCTATTTTAGCCTCCACTGGGCTACACTTCCTTAACTGGGTTTTTCACAGATGTTACAGATGTTGGATGCCCTGGTGCAGAGATGCAGGGCAATGGGAAAGTTGGGAAAAGTTCATTTCTTTTGAAAACTCACATTGATCCCTTGTTTTGGTCTATTTGAGACAGGGCCTCCCTGTAGTCTCAGCTGTCCTGGAACTCACTATGTAGACCAGGCTGGCCTTGAACTCAGATCTGCCTGCTGGAATTATAAAGGCGTGCACCACCACACCCAGTTTGATGCTATCTAACCTCCAATTCCATATATTGTATTTTTCAGGTTTAAGACCAAGACAAGAGTAATGAACAATTCTGCATTTCTTTTGGGGGGGTGGGTAAATTTCCACCTTTCAGAAGCTTCCTTGAACCCCCTGCCCACCTGAGATACTCAAAATGTGGGGGCACTTTTTATTCCTTGAAGAAAATTGCCTCTGGGTTTTGAGTGTTGCCAGTGAAAAATGCTGTCAAGAGTCAGCTTCCATCTGGGTGCCTTGATATAAGGAGTGACGAACAATGACCGTTCCAGTGGCTCATCTGGTGATACTCAAATGTGGGGGCACTCTCCTGGACCTCATGTGGAAAGTGCTATGACATTTGGGTCTCACTGGTGGGTACCATCACGAGTGGGGTCCAGCTGGGGTGTACTGTTGGGCCTTGGTGGGATCTGGGTTGGTGCAGGGTGGGACCTTTATTATTAACAAGGTTGGTCATCTGCATCTCACCTGTAACTGGGACCTTGTGGGCAGGAGCAAAGTAGTTGAGCCCATACAGTGTTGAACAATGTGGAGGCCCTCTCAGAATCTTAACTGAAAAGTGTTAGCCTCTGTATGGGGAAGGCACCTGGAGCGCCATCTGTCTCTTAAAACCCAATCACCTGGAATTCTAAAGCTTACTCAGCCCCTCAGAAATTCCCAGTCAGCCAACACCTTCAGGGAGGTCATTGAAGATAAGGCCTGCACACGTTTTGAGAAGGTCTGAACCCGTGTCTGCAGCCCTCTTGTGAGTAACTGCTTGGTGTGGGGAGGGTATGCCACCAGCTGAGGAAGGTGAATGTCTTGGTTAGCCTTGTCTACATAGCTAGGTTCAGGCCAGCCTGTGCTACATACAAAGGTGGTGGTGGAGGGGCACTGAGCAATGCAAGTCTACAGCTAGCGTTTTTTGTTTTTGAAACTGCAGTTAGAACTAAATTTCCTAGATGTGGACCAGCCAGCCACATCCAGCCAGGATTCCAGGGTCCTTCCTGCTTTCCAAGGCAGACACCATGACAACGGCGTGAGATGGGGGATTCATGTAGCTCAGGCTGTGTTAAATTTATCTTTTTTTTTTTGGTCTTTTTGAGACGGTCTCCCTGTAGCTCCAGCTGCCTGGAACTCTGAGACCAGGCTGGCCTCGAACTCAGGATCTCTCCTGTCTGCCTCTCAAGTGCTGGGATTAAAGGCATGTGCCACCACGCCCGGCTTCCATGTATTTTTATGTATACAAGTGTATATTACCTGCATAGATGCAAGTGCACTCCTGTAATGCAGTGCCCCAGGAGGTCAGAGGGAGGAGATCCCCTGGAACAATTTTTATCCTGTGAGAAAGAGTAGCCAGTGCACTGAGCTATCTCTCCTACAGCCTCCCCACAACCAACCCCTTTAGCCCAATGCACAGCTTCTGTTTTTCAGGTCAAGATCAAGAAGGATAAGAAGAATGGGTATGACTGGCTTGCTGTGGCTCCCTGTGGACCCCATCTCAACCTGTGGTACTCAAACTCTGGGGGCACTTTTTTGTGTATTGGAAGAAAAAGTGCTGCCAGATTTTGAGTGTTGCCGATTGAGACTGCTCATCTGAGAGTGAGAGCTAGTGGAAATGTCACTTTGGTTCTGCCCACCTAGGATGGGTGGCACCCAAATGTGGAGGGAACTCTTGAACTCTGAAAAGTGTTAACATCTGGGTTTCACATATGACTTGTCATTCACAGATTGCTGGCCCAGGAGGGGCCCATCTGTTTAGCTCCTATGTGGAGCTGAGTTTGCAACTGGAGATAGGTGACTGCCAAATGGGGCTGGCAGGGGTCGGGGGGTCATCTACTGGGGAGCTACGTCTAAAACTAAAACTAGCTTGATGTGGAGGTGAGGGGCTGGGAAACTTTAGTATAGGCAGTGTCTGAGCTTAAATGACATTTGTTCCATGGGAGTAGTTCAAGGACTGATAGCCGTACAATTTTGATACTGCAGATTAAAACTGCCATATTATCGTGCCACTACTTTACGTTCTTAACATTTAAAGCATTTATATTAGTACTGTGTATATACATGCTCTTGGGATGGATCATTGAGATTTGCGCAGGACAATTTTGGAGTTCTACCATCTTTTAAGTGGAGGGTTGTACTACAAGCACCATTACCTGCTGAGTCATCTAGCTCATCCCTATGTTAACAGTCCTTGGACTGTTGGAGTATCAGTTTTAGGTGTCTGGATCTCAGTCTCACAGGGAAGCCTCTGTCAGCTGGGATTCCATGCATGCACCCTTCAGCCAAACTTCCAGAAATAACTCCTATGCTAGACTTCCTGGAGGTAAGAAAGGACTACTTGGCCTATGGGACCCAGCATTTGCCGTGGAGGAGGGGTGGTAGGGCATCCTATTCCAACTGACCTGGAAGTGGTGGGACTGGACTTGTCAGTGCAGTGGTAAGTGAGGAGTTGCCAGTTTGATTCTGTCTGCTTGTGTCTATGGAAGACAGGACAACTTGGAAGTTGGGTTCTCACCTATGCATCTGATTAGTCATCCCCCCCCCAGCCTGCTTTTATGAAGCAAGGCACTTTCTATTAAAGGTTGATTATCATAAACTTCTAAGAAGCAGGTATTTGTGGTAGGTTTGAACCAACATGTACTTGAAAAAGTCGAGTTTTACCAACTGGCCTGGGGTTTGGAATCCTGCCACCAGGCTTAGCTTGATCTGGCGAGAGCTTTTTTATAATTTTATGTGAATGCAGAAATTATCTCGGAACTTAATATTTTCAGGTGTACTAGGCTCAGAACTTTGGACAGGGAAACCAAACCAGCACGCCTCCCAACCTGTGGCACTCAAACTGCGTGGGCACTTTTTTGTGCTCTGAAGAAAAGTGCCGCCAGGTTTTGAGTGTTACCGGTTGAGAAAGCACAGCTTTAAGGTCGCCAGGATTGGGATCTGCCTGCCCCCAAAGGCACTCATGTGGGGGCACTCTACTCTCTGGACACTTGAGTGGAAAGCGCTATGACATTTGAGTGTCACCTGTAGGTATCATTCACAGATCCTCAGCCCTGGTAGGTACTTAGGACATAAACTCCAGTGTGTTGCTGATCCTGCCAAAAGCTTAGCTTCATTGTAAGTGGAAAAGGTAGCTCGCCATAAATTGGGGCTAGTGGGGAGGCCATGCCTTTCCTCCAGGGCTATTGATAAAAACCAGCTGAGGTTCAGGTAAGACCAGTTTGTTACTGGGTGATTTGGGGGGCAGTTTGGGTGGGAGGTAATGCACCTTGTGCCCAGGAATTGGGCAGGTTGGGTGAGACAGTGACTGTTGATGGTAGGCCTTGGCCACACACTTGTCAGCTAACTCTGAAGTGGGCACATGGACATGAGGTGCTGCCCCTGAGCCACATCCTCTAATGGAGTGAGTCTCACCAGTTTGAGTAGCTAAGTCACTGCATCTCTTTGTAGCAGTGATTTCCCCCTCCCCCCTTTTCCAGGTGATGCTCCACATGCAGGCTCTGCATAAGTGGAAGGTGGTTCCATTTTGTGTGTAGTGTGGAAGGGACCTGGAGTCTACTGTCTCCCATTAAGTCACTCACCAGTAGGTTCCCCTGCCCCCTTTCAGTATTTTGTTTTTTTTTTTTTTTTTTTTTTGGTCTTTTTGAGAGAGGGTCTCCCTATAGCCCCAGCTGTACTGGAACTTGCTTGTAACCTAGACTGGCCTCAACTCAGATCCTCCTGCTTCTGCCTCCCAAGTGCTGGGATTAAAGGCCTGTGTCACCACACCCAGCTACTTCAGTATTAAATTATCTTAAGGCCAGTGAGATCATTAATAATTGGGTGCCTGCCCCCAAACTGGTGGAGGGCAGAACACAGTCCCACAAGCAGTCAACATCGTGTGTGGTACACCGACACACAAATAAGTGCAAAAATACTTTATACTATGTTGATTTGCAGGTGCTACAGCCTGAGCATGGAGGTCACAGGACAACTTTGGCGTTGAGGTCACTTCTGGAGAACATAGTAAAGGACCCCTCCACCCACTGGTCCATTGGCAACCCAAGTTACTAACAGCTGTGTAGTTTGAGACACTCCCAAAGATCTGGGGTTCACCAAAGATCTGGGGTTCAACAAATGTTGAGGGTGATCACCACATGTGACAGGATGAGTCGTGTGTATGCTGGAAAGGGACTCCTGTTCATCGGCCAGGTAGGATGGGCATTAAATGGGAAATACTCCTAACCCCTAATTTTGGGTCCTGTAGCCCAGGTTGGCAGTGTTCACAATGTAGCCCTTGAACTTCTGCCTCCATCCTCCATTCTCGGGTACTGGTGAGTGCCCAGGTGACTGTGAAGGCCTTGGGATTTGGGTTACTACCCAGCCTTTATATTTATACCCCACCAACTAACCACTTTTTTTTTGAGGCAGACTCCTTTTTGGTCTTGACAGACCCTACTCTGTAGCCCCAGTTGACTGGAACTTACTATGTAGATCAGGCCGGCCTTGAACTCAGATCCACCTGCCTCTGCCTCCCTAGTCCTAGGATTAAAGGTGTGCATCACCGTACCCACCTTGAGGCAGACTCAGATCCTCCTGCCTCTGCCTCCCAAGTGCTGGGAGTAAAAGGGCTGTTGCCAGGCTCATCCACTTGTTGTGCCGTAGTTGCCAGAACTGCCCCAAAGCTGGTACCTATTCACTAAGGTCCTGAACAGCCCAAGGATCCACTGAGCCTTACCTTTCCCAGTTCAGTACTTTTAGAGGCAGTTACAGGTAAGGGGATGCAGATCTTGGAGGTGGGTGGGTGTGGTTCTAAGGTAGAGCATTAAGTTTACTGACCTACAGAAAATGCCAGTTTCAGGTGTGCTTAGGGGAAGTCCTACTAGGAACTGAACCTTATACATGTGGGGGAAGATGTTTACCACTGAACTAACATGTATCTTCAGCTCTGGAATTAAATCTGAAGCAGCACTCCTGACATTAAATATTGAAGTATTTTTGGCATATATCTGGGGATGTGTACCATGGTGAGCACCTGGAGGTCAGTCAGGTGCTGTCCCCCTCCCAATCAATAGCAGTTTGTTTGACCACAGACACCCATACTTAGTAGGTAGCATAGAATAACACCTGCTCTTCCTCTACCTCCTAAACACTGGGATGGCAGGGTGCAGTTTAGAGTGCTAGGGATCAATCAGGCCCAGGGATTAGTGCATGCTGTGCAGAGCTCTCTGACAACTGGTCTGTTTTGAGGCCTCATTTTGTGTCCTGAAGAAGATGCAAACTCCAGCCCACTTCTGTATGACATGAACAGGGCTTCATTTTCAAGTTGGCACTCCAAGCTTTGCCCACTAGATGGCAGTCTTGTCATCCCAATGGCTGATACTAAAGTATCCCATGAACATTATGAAAGAACTACAGTTTGGCTGTTTTGTAAGTGGTCTTCTCGTGCTTGATTAGTTCATTCCCTACCCTTTAGTTACCTTCACAGAGCTAATACCAAACCCTAAAGACTGCATTGCTTATGTCTGAATCTGCCTATACCTCCAACTTATGAATTTATGATCCTGTCCCTACCTGAATTGGGTACAGGCATGCACCACGTGCCCAGTTTCAGTTGCTAGGGATTGAGCCTTCAGCCTCACCATTGTGGATGCTGAGCAGTTCATCTGACCTGGAACTTGCCATATAGACCATCTGACCTCAATGAGATCCTTACCTCTTGCCCCCATTCACCCTCTGTTGGGGTTAAAGGGGTGTGCCACAATACCCAGCAGAATTTCCAGAGTGGTTTAATGTTTCTCAACTTAATCTTTTTTATATTAGGAGAAATTTTTAAAAAATGCAGGTGGATTCTGCAAGTGAGCTCAACAGGAAGCACAGCTGGTAAGTGGGGAACTGGGCATGGGAGGGGTTGCTGTCCTTTCCTCCCTGCCCTGGGTCCAATGAGCAGTCTGACCAGTGCCCCGGATCTTGTGAATGGTAGGGATCCACAGCACTTTCCAGGGGTCTGGAGGCAAATCATTCCTGAGGAGCCCAGTGAGTGCTCATTTTTCTGTTCCTTAGCAGCTGATACCCACTGCTCAACTGTGTGGGGGGTTCCTTTTGTGTTCCTTGAAATAAGGGGCCACCAGTTTTTGAGTGTTACCGATTGAGAAACACGACTAGGTTCTCGGCAACCAGTGTGGCTCATCTTGTGATACTCAAATGTGGGGCGCTCTTCTGAACCTCATGTGGAAAGTGCTCGGACATTTGGGTGTCATTGGTGGGCTCCATCACTAGTGGTGTCCAGCTGGGGTGTGCTGCTGGAAGGCTAGCTACAAAATGGGGCTGGTGGGGGAACTGCCAGCACCAGCCAGAGGTTTGCCATCCCTTTCCCATCCAGTGGAACCTGAGAAGCAACCTCAGGGTTGTGGTTAAAAGCATGCCTGGCCAAGCCCCTTTATTAGTTTCATGTGTATAAGTTTACAAGGGCATTGTGTCATCTGGGGCTAGAGTTATAGAAGGGTAATTACTTCTTGGCCTCTGGGAACCAAACTGGGTCTGGGTCTGCAAGAGCATGCTTAGCCCTTACCCTGCTTCGGGGTTTTTTTTGGGGGGGGGGTTTCTTTTTTTGAGACAGGGTCTCCCTGTAGCTCCAGCTGTCCTGGAACTCATTATGTAGACCAGGCTGGCCTTGAACTCAGGGATCCGCCTGCCTCTGCCTCCCAAGTGCTGAGATTAAATGCGTGTGCTACCACACCTGGCTTGCTTTGCGGTTTTTTAAGATTGGCCTTGGATTTAGGATCTGCCTGCCTCCCAAGTGCTGGGACTAAAACTAGCTCTTTGAATTGCACTTTGTAAATTAGGTTTGGGTTAACTGGAAAGCTATCATAGACTTGCCCACGAGGGAGCAGGAAAAGTTATAAATATTTGAATCGAATCTGGTAAGTAATCTCTAGTTCCAATTTCTTAAGTCAAATTGGGGTGCTACTGGTTAGTATTTACCTGCTTGTTAGTATACCACATGCATGTCTATTGACCACTGAGGCCATTAGAAGGCGTTGAACCCCTCGGAAGTGTTAGCCAGCATGTGAGTGTATAGAGCAGCTGAACTAACTGCTCACATTGTGGTGATCAAAGTGGAGGCCCTCTCTTGAGCCTTGACCTGAAAGTGCTTCCATTTTGTGTGCCACAGTGTGGGGAAGGCAACAGTTCTGATGGTCCACCTGTCACCCCAACCCCTGCAGGCATCTAGAATGTGATCCCCGTGCCAAGCGTGACTGGATGGGTTGTAACTTATGTGCAAGTCCTGGGACCACAGTTGTGGCAAATGTATTTGATGTTAAAAGCCCTCTGCAAAGCAGGGAATGGAGTACACTTGCAAGAAAATAGGAGTGGGTGACCTGACCTTTTAGCTCCCTGTGGCCTGGCATCCTGGGCAACCATCACCACGTAGGATTTTGAGCAGTGCTAGGGATGGAATCCCCCTAGTCTCTTAAGCCTACACAGTACTCTACAACTTAGCCACATTGCCAGCCTCAATAGTCTGGGAGCAAGAGAACTTGGAAAGCATTGAGCACAGCTCGGCACAGCTGGTGCAAATGTGCAGAGATAGCATAGGCACCTGCCAGTCTTGGTGGTAGGTGCCTTCTCCCTAGCACTCTGGGAGGCAGAACTTGGTCTTCATACCCCATCACAAGGTTCTTGTAACATGACCTGGCAGGGCGCACTCCTGTAACCCTTGCACCTGGAGACAGGATAGCCATGAGTCAGCCTGGGTTAAAGAACACTGTCTTATAGGCAAACAACTATTGTTTCAGTGCAGTTTCACAATACAGGTCATGCATGCCTGGCCCTGGGTTCAGTCTGTAGCATAGCAAAGGAGACTTTGGCTGGTCAGGTGGTATGATGGCTAAGGTCATTATAGCCACAGATGTCCTGTGTCACCAAAGATCTGGGTGTGGTAGATCATGCCATCAAACCTCAGATCCAGGCCACCTGTCACCGTGTATTACAGGTGTAGGCCTGTAATACCAGCATCAGAACTTGGTTACAAGGTGAAGATTGGCTATGTGGGCTACATGGGAGACCTTGTCTCCCGTAGGGATTGAAAACCCTCAGTGGTTGAGATGAATCATAGTTAGGGTTAGATTTGGTATGGAAGGTAAATCATTTTTCAGTGAGGGCGTTGAATCCTGAGTTAAGTACATGTAAATCCCCTTCCACTGTTATCTCTGAGTGCACTGTCTGCACATATGTAACAGTTCTAGTGGTTAGCTGCCATGTAAGTGCTGGATTAGAGAATCCAGGTCTTTTTGAGATGGGGTTTCCCTGTAGTCCCAGCTAGCCTGGAACTCACAGATCCTCCTGCCTCTGCTTTCTGAGTTTGGCGGAACCCAGTTCAAGAACAGCCAGTGCTCTTAACCGAGAGCGATTTCTCCAGCCTCTGCCATATTAAGATAGGCACAGAAGCCTGCTTCCAAAGTATTAGATATGGTAAATATGGTTGTATGAACAGAAGTTATATTTTGGTTCTTCCTTGGACCACCACCCCTCAACCTGTGGTACTCAAACTGTGGGGGCTCTTTTTGTGTTCTTTGAAGAAAAGGGCCACCAGTTTTTGAGTGTTACCGATTGAGAAAATGCGACTTGGTCCTCAGCAACCAGTAGCTCATCTTGTGATACTCAAATGTGGGGCACTCTTCTGGACCTCATGTGGAAAGTGCTCTGACATTTGGGTGTCACCAGTGGGTACCATCACCAGTGGGGGGTACTGTTGGAATGCTGTTCATGTCTCAGTACCTAGCCAATGGAGGTGCTGGGGATCTGGCAGAAAATGGGCTTGAAGTAATTGAGCCCACACAGTGCTTATCACTCTGATCTTGACTGGAAAGTGCTTCTATTTTGTCTTGTATGGGCAAGGTACCTAGAGCAGCAGATGACAGGTGCCTACCACCATGCAGTAGGGACTTGTGGCCTCAGGAGGCTGAGTACAGGGCCGTGGATATTTTCCAAGTTCCAAGAACAGTGGGCATATGCTGGATACAGGGCTATGCTAGCCTGGCTCCCAGTTGGCAACTGTGGGTTGCTACAGTGACTCCAAACTATCAATAAATTTAGTTCTTTAACATTCTCTTGCATTCTGGTTGCTTCTATGTGTGTGTTTACATGTATATGCCTTTGCTCTGGGCTCAAGGGGGTTGAAGTTTAGGTCATCAGCCTTGCCTGCAGAGGCCAGAAGGTGGTGTTAGGTCTCCTGGAAATGGGAGTTATGAAGGGTTGTTAGTCACCATATAGAGTGCTGGGAGCAGCCAGTGCCATCTCCAGCCCCACTGGCTTTTGTCTCTTGAGATGGGGTCTCCCTGTAGCCGCAGCTGAGTTGTTGGAACTTGCTATGTAGACGGGCTGGCCTCAGCTGAGTGCCTCTGCTTCCTGAGTGCTGGAATTTAAGGCCTGTGCCACCAGGCCCACCTACTTGCTTATACTTTTAGACTAGTTGTTACATAGCCCCACCTGGCCTTGGCTTCTAACCATGGGAATCCAGGGTCCATTATTGATTGGAGCTTCATTCCCTCATGGAAGATCAGGAGAAGTTACAAAATGTCCCTGTGGTCCTTGGCCTTGAATCTTGGGTCACCACCCAGCTCTTTTGGTGGGGCGCTTTGGGGAGGTCACAGGGCCTCAATCTCACCCACTTTGTGCTGGGTTTACCAAGACATGCAGCCAACCAGAAATCCTGACCCACTAGCCAGGGTTTTACCTCCAACTGCTAACATGCTAGTTCTGAGTCTCCAGCAAACCCAGAAAAACTCACAGATGCAGGCATACCCCCCAAAAGCTGATAGTTAATTGCCTTAGTCCTGAGGCAACCTAAGCCTGACCAAGTTATCCTTGGTTCCCATTTGTGGGGGTCCACAGATGCAGGCATACCCCCCAAAAGCTGATAGTTAATTGCCTTAGTCCTCTGAGGCAACCTAAGCCTGACCAAGTTATCCTTGGTTCCCATTTGTGGGGGTTATCTTTGGAGGTACCTGTGGATAACTGGATGCTTTCCAGGAACCAGGGGTATGGCTCTAGCTCAAGCCAGGCCTAATTTGCAATATGACTTTAGCATCTCATTGTGAGGTAGACTTGTAAAATGTTACGGTTGTCTGGGATTGGGGGGTGTGTACTTTGGGGAGGTGGTACTAAAAATTGAGCTTCATACATGTAAGGAAAGATACTTGATACTGAGTTACATACCAAGCCTCAAGGTAGTTCTATTTCCTCAGCATCCCAAAGCCCTGTTGCTATGGCCCTGCCCTGTAGCCCCAGCTGGCCTGAATTCACTATGGAGACCAGACTGGCGCTGGGATTAGAGGTGTGTGCCGCCACACCCGGTTAATCGCTCCCGTTTTCAATCTGCATGTCACCATGTGTGTTCCTGGCTGGCCTTAGTCTCAATATGTAGCAGAGGAGTTGCTTTGAAAAATTTATGTAAGTACACCTGTGTCGTGCAATGCCCACAGAGGACAGAAGAGGTGGTTGGATCCCTGCCATGTGGGTGCTGGGTCTTCTGCAAGACCAGTGTTTTTAACTGCTGAGCCATCTTTCCAGCCCCCAGAGGATTCTTTTATGGTGCTGGGGATACCACGCCCGGTGTTTGGGGACCTCATTTTGCCTGTGGCAGATCCAATCTAGGGCATTTACCAGCTTTGGGGGTTCTAGAGCTAGTGAACCCCAGCCCACGACATTTGCTTCGTGTTCCTGCCCTGTAGCCCCTTGGATCTAGTGACCCTATATTTTATTGATGGGATAAAGTCACAGGCACAGAAACCTGGCCCACAGTTGTTGTGTCTAGTTGCATTTCCAGGCTTTGCCCACTAGGTGGCAATCTTGCCATCCCAATAGCCGAAATGGGTTCAGGATAAGAATGTCTCCCTGTAGTCCTAAACTGGCCTGGAACTCCCTATGGAGTTCAGGCTGGTCTCAATCTCACATCTGCTTGCTAAATGCTGGAATTAAAGTGGTACCACTAAGTGGCTTTCAACTTTGATCAGTGCTGAGATTACATGCATGCACCATCGTGCCTGGTTTGTGAGTTCCTGGAGCCCACACTATGCTAATTAGAGCTGAGCCACATCTCTTTATGATAAAGTGTCACTGTATCTTTGGCTGGCCTGGAACTTTCCACCTGCCTCAGTCTCCAGAGTGCTAGGATTAAAGACCTGTGCCACCACACCTTGACTAACCCTGTCTGTGAAACTCTTGTTGTTCCTTGAATTACTGCCACTCATGTGTTGGGTTATGGACATTTGCTTCTTGTCTTTGGGAATGAGTTTGGTCCTTGGTTGTGGGGCGAGGGGGGACGCTCCATACTCTTCTTCATCCCGATTTCTCCAGAACAGTTCAGCATCCAATGTCCAAGTATGGCTTTCCTATCCGAAGTGCTGCTAGCCTCCTGTGGGTCATTTTGTTCAGATCCATTCCAAATAACCTGAGGACAGCAATGATACTGTCGTTATGGCCACGGGTGACATGTAACTAACAACATCCTGTGTTCTGCATTTTACCTGGTAAAGTAGTCTCTATACTGGAAATAAGCGCTTTAAAATGCTTACGTGGAGCTCTTGGGACCCTGCTCATATGACTACAGCAATGATGTCTGTGTACACAAGGCCCATGCAAACTCAAACTCTAGCAAACAAAAACAGCATAGAACTGGGGAAGTGGACGGCAGACTCCAATCTTAGCTGAAGAAATATTGGCAACTGATTACTGCTGGATGAGGAAGAGATGAACTGTGGGATGCACTGAGAGAACATCTGGGGACGCTAACTTGATACAGTAAGCCTTTATGTATAACATCTTAACGTATGACAATGTATGAATTCGGGGGGGGGATGACTGAGGGTGCCAGTGGGGAAGTCAGTATAAAGATGATTGAGATGTTCTGGGGCTGGAGAGATGACACAGCAGTTAAGAACACTGTTGCAGAAGACCCAGGTTCAAATCCCAACACCCACATGGCAGCTAACAACCATAACTCCAGTTTCAGGGGATCCAATGCCTCTTCTTACTTCCATGGGCATTGCATGACACAGGTGCACTTACCTGCATGCAGGCAATACACAAAATAAAAATTTTAAAACAAGATTGAGGGGCTGGAGAGATGGCTCAGTGGTTAAGAGCACTGGCTGCTCTTGCAGAGGACCCAGGCTCAATTCCTAGTACCCACATGGTGGCTACAAACTGTCCTTAACTCCAGGTCCAGGGGAATCTGAAGCCCTCTTCTGACCTCTTCAGCATTGCATGACATGGGTGCACTCACATACATGCAGGCAATACACTCACATTAAAAATAATTTTTAAAGAAATATGTTCTGTGAAATACACAAAAAATAAATACTTTGAAGGTTTACTTAGATGACTCAGTGGTTAAGAATACTTGTAGTTGCTGGGCATGGTGGCGCACGCCTTTAATCACAGCGCTTGGGAGGCAGAGGTAGGTGGATCCTCTGAGTTCAAGGCCAGCCCGGTCTACATAGTGAGTTCCAGGACAGCTGGGGCTACAGGGAGACCCTGCCTCAAAAAACAGTTGTAGTGCTTTCAGAAGACCTGGGCTTGAGTCCCATCACTCAAATGGTGGCTAACAACCATCTGTAACCCCAGTTCCAGAGAGTCCCATGCCCTCTTCTGAGCTCCACCAGCATTGCAAAGATTTACATACATGCAGGTGACACACAACGCACATAAAATATTTTTAAATGTTTACTCATATGAAGGGGCTGTGGATGACTTAGCCTGTGGAGGGGCTTGCCCCCGCCCCCAACGTCATGATCTGAGTTCAATCCCCAGGACCCACTTGGTGGAAGGGGAAAACCGACTCCTGCAAGTTGTTCTCTGACTGCAAGAGCACTGTGGCATGTGCATTCCCACTCCCCAACGTGAAATAAAAGTGAAAAAAAAAAAAAACTTGCAGTGTTGGAAAGCTAGGGCTTTGCATGTTAGGCAAGAGCTCTTCCACTGAGCCATCTCCTAGTCACCCCCATCCCTTTTATTTTCTGAGATGGTCTCATGGTTTAACTCTGGCTAGAACTTATGTAGGCCGCCGGGTCAGCCTTGAACTCCCAGAGCTCTGCCTGCCTCCGTCTTCCAATTGCTGGCCTTAAAGCTGTGCTCCGCCATACCCCAGAAAGCCCCTTTTTCATTTTGAGATGGTCTCACTGCCTTAGTGCTCAGACAACTCCAGACTTCAGGCAGGCCTTGAACTTGGGACATGCCTGTCTGAGCCTTCTGAGAAGCCGGGATCATTACTACCAGTTTTTAAGTGTCAGTTGTTTCATTTACACAAACCTTAGGAAGCTTCAACTTGTTTTCTCACAGATGCAGATATCACGATGCCAAAAAGTCTGTGTAGCATAGAAAATCCCCCAAGTGAAGAAATCAAACCTTCCAGATTCCAAAGCTGCGAAAATAGTCCCATTTGAAAGAATAAGAAATAGGGCCTGGCGGTACGTGCTTGTAATCCCAGCATGCAGGAGACTGAGGCAGGAGGATGGAGAGTTTGAAGATTGCCTGGCCTTCAAAGGGATATCCTGCCTCCAAATGCATCTGGCAGTTTATCTGTGTTCCCTGTTTGACTCTACATGAGCACTGGTCTCATGGATACTCCATTCCATGAGTAAAATAGCTCCAGGTTTTGTTTCAATGTCTCCGTTATTTAATGTCCCTACCTCCAGATCTGAGCCCAACATCCCAGCACACACCCCTTCCCTTCCCAGGAATCAGGACTCATCTCTCACCACAGGACTCGAAGTTTGCATCCAGGATGTCTCAGCCTCTTGCACAGGAGTCTTACACCTGTGTCCCCCAGGGTGTTGTTGGTCAGGTAGAGCTCGGTCAGCGTCTGGTTGGTTCCCAGGGTGGAAGAAAGGTCCTCACATGCTTTGGCTGTGAGGCCACAGCTGTCCAGCCTGTGGAACACCCGAAGCCACATGAAGCTTGACTTTTGGGGGAACGGGTGAAGATTTTAGAGGACCAAGTTATGAACCTATCCAACAGTTACTAGGAGAGGAAGAATGATGTAGCCAGTGGTAAGCTGTCTTTGCCCAAGTAAATAAGCTCTTGGAGGTAACCCCCTAATGTAGTGGGACACACACAAAGATAATGGGGCATGGGAGAGATGCCCAATGGTTAGGAGCACTTGCAGAGGACCTGGGTTAGAATTTTTCCCAGCACCAACATCATGGTTCACAACCATCCCCAGTTCCAGGGGATCTGATGCCCTCTTCTGGCCTCCACAGGCATTGAATGACACATGTACACTTATATACATGCAGGTAAAACACTCATACATAAAATGAAAATACACAATTAAAAGTAACTGATATAATTTATAATTAAATACATTTCCTCTCCCAGTTACCTGTTCAGTGAAAACTCAGTTTCAGTCTGGAGTCAAGTTTGGCTTCAAAAGACTACATAGGACGTGTGCGTGTGTGTGTGTTTGGGTGCTGTGGTGTGTATGTCAGAGGGACAGCTTAGCAGAGTAGATTCTCTCCTTCCACCTTTATGGGTTCCGGAGATCAAACTCAGGTCGCCTAGCTTGTACAGCAAGAGCCTTTACCTGCTGAGCCATCTTGCCAGATGTGCATCCATATGCTGGGACTTGATAGATAAGGTGGTAGGCCAGCTTGGGTTCTGCTGGGAACTGTACTCAAATTGAGGCCAGTTTGGGCTGCATAGGAAGACCCTGCTTTGAAGCAAAAGAGGGATAGAGATACATAGTACGGTGGCAGAATATGTCCCTAGTGTTCATAGAGCCTGGGTTCAGCTCCCAAGCACTGTGGAAGGAACAGGTTGGCTGTAAAGGCAAGAACATTTAGCAGGATGTCTGATGCACCTTGGAGTGATCCACATCCCCGCATAGAAATGACTAATGGTGCACCCTGCATCCTTTGAAAATTTTTTATTATTCATTTTTGGTTATTTTGAGACATGGTCTCCCTGTAGCCTGGAACTCACTCGGTAGACCAGGCTGGCTTCGATCTCACAGATCTCCACCTGCTCTGCTTCCCAAGTGCTGAGATTAAAGGCACGTACCACCATGCCCAGCAGCAATTTTCCTTTCTAATTTTATGTGAATGAGAGTTTTGCCTAAGTAGCCCAGAAGAGGGCAACAGGTCTCATGGAACAGGAATTACAGACAGTTGTTAACTGCAATGTGGGTACTAGGAACTGAACCTAGGTCCTCTGCAAGAGCAGCCAGTGCTCTTTACCACTGAGTCACCTCTCCAGTCCCTGCATTCTTTTTTTGTTTTGTTTTGGTCTGAGACACAGGGTCCACCTGTTACCCAGCTAGTCTGGAACTTGCTTTGTAGAATAGGCTGGCCTGGAACTCACAGTGATATGCCTGCCTCTGCCTCCTGAGTGCTGGGATTAAAGGCATGGGCCAGCACAGCGGGCCACACCACAGTTCTTAATTAAGTTCAGAACCCCTCCCCCATCCATATCCCCTCCACCCCCAACTGGACCGCATGTATTCTGTCATCCATGTCAGGTCCCATCCAGTCAAGCATTTGTACCCAGATGTTTTTCAATGTAAATTTGTCCCTGGCACTGGAGTCTAGTCAGCCCATCTAGAGATCATATGTAAGGCATCCTCTCCGTCACCCAGTAGCAATCGGTCTCCAATAGTTCTCAGTCTGGGGCCGGCCTGACACCAATTTCTCTCCTCCCCAACTGCATTCTTTTTTTAAAAAAATTAATTTTATTTATTTTATTTATTTTTTTGAGACAGTGTCTCCTTGTAGTCCCAACTGGCCTGGAACTCACTATGTGGACCAGGCTGGACTCAACCTCACAGACATCTGTCTACCTCTGCCTCCCAAGTGCTGGGATTAAACATGCCTGCCCCCTTGCCTTTTTTTTTTTTTCTTTTTAAGATTTATTTATTTTTATTTTATTTGTGTGTTTGCATATGTGTGTGTGTGTGTGTGTGTGTGTGTGTGTGTGAACCACATGTGTGTGGGTGCCCATGAGGCCAGAAGAGGGCATCAGCACTGGCACTGCAGACAGTTGTTAGCCTTCATATGGGTGCTGGGAACCAAACTTGGTATTCTACAAGAGCAGCAAGCTCTCTTAACCTGAGCCATCCCTCCAACCTGGAGATTTTTTTTTTTTTTGAACCAGTGTCTCATGTAGCCCAGGCTGGCCTCATTCTGCTTCCACCTCCCAAGAGCTGTGATTAAATTACAGGCAAGGGTCATCACAGCCTATTTATGCAGTGGTGGGATAGACCCTAGGGCTAGGTAGGTACTCTACTAATTGAGTCACATCTACAGTGTGAAAACTGTTTCTACCTCTATACTTGATTTTCCAAGGTGAGCGGGGGAAGCAGCACTTAAAAGTAAGGAAAGATGGCCCTGCTTCAGCCTCCCTCCCACTCCAACCCCACCTCCCACCTGCCCACTCACCACAACTTCTGGAGTCTGCAGGTGGGGTGCCGCAGCCCGTCCCCCAGCAGCCACAGGCCCCTGTCTCCCAGGTCATTGAAGCTCAAGTCCAGCTCCCGGAGGCAAGCGTTGACCTGGAGCACTTGGGCAAGCCCTCCACACGAGTCCGAGCCCAGCCGGCAAATGCCCAGCCTGGAGGAAGGGTTGCCCAAGTTTGCTCCATGCTTTGTGGTAACGTCCCTGAGGCTGCATTTAAGCATCAAGCCCCTGGGTCGGGTGCCAGGGGTATGATAGTACTCACATTTGAGAGAAAAGGGGACAGAGAGGCAAAGGCAGAGGTAGACAGACAGAAGGGACGTAAGTGAGAGCCCAGGAAGGAAGGAACTCAGGAAGAATACAGAAGAGAGCTGAGGACGTGGCTAGTTGGTAGAGTGCTTGCCTAAGTTACATGAAGCCCTGAGTTTGAGCCCCAGTATTGTATAAACCCAGCGTGGTGTCACATGCCTGTAATCACAGCACTTGTAAGGAAGATCAGGAAATCAAGATTGTCTTGGGCTATAGCAAGTCAGAGATCAGCCTGGGCTACATGAGACCCATCTCAAACAATAATAATGATGATAATAATAATATAATACTTATTATTTTGAATGGAAATGGAGAATTTGATGTCTACTAAGTGCTGAGTTTCTTGGGTCTGTTGTAATAAGTACCAAAGACTGCATCTTTAATAAATTTTTCCTTTTTGGTGGTGGTGTTTTGTTTTGTTTTGCTTTTAGCATCTCCCTGTAGCTCCAGCTGGCATGGAACTCATTACCTAGACCAGGCTGGCCTCAAATTCACAGAGATCCACCTTCTTCTGCCTCCCAAGTGTTGAGATTAAAGGGGTGTAATACCATGACCCTTGTCCTTTTCTTGAGACAGGGTCTTGCTGTGTAGCCCAGGCTAATTTCAAAGAACCTACTGTCTGGGCCAGAGAGACAGCTCAGTGGTTAAGAGCACTGACTGGTCCTAGAGAGGACCCAGGTTCAATTCCAGCACCCACATGGCAGCTAACAGCTGTCTGAAACTCCAGTTCCAAAGGAAATTGATGCCCTCTTCTGACCCCCATAGGCACTGCATGACATGGGTGCACTTACATACATGTAGGCAATATACACATAAAATAAAATAAAGTGCACACCTGTAATCCCAGTACTTGGGAGGCAGAGGCAAGTGTATCTCTGTGAGTTCAAGGCCGCTCTGGTCCACAAAGTGAGTTCCAGGCCAGCTGGGGCTACAGGGAGACCCTGTCTCAAAAAAAAGACAATAAATAAATAAATAAATAAAATAAATAAGTGCTGGGACTAAAGGCCACACCTGGCCTGACAAGATTTTTAAAAAAGATTTATTTGCTTGTGTGTGTGAATGCACGCCATATGCATGTTGTTGTCCACCAAAGTTAGAAGAGGTGTCAGATCCTCTGAATGGAGCTGGAGTTGCAGGTGGTTGTGAACCACCTGATGTGGGTGCTGGGAACTGATCTTGGGTCCTCAGGAAGAACAGCAATTGCTTGTAGCTGAGCCATCTCTCTAGTCAAGTAAATTTTGATACATGACACCGGGCAGAAGAATTACATAATAGAATTGGATAACTAATATCCTAGACCTTATCTAGGGAAGTGGTATTTGGTTAAGAGTTCTAAATGCGAAGTCAAATTTCTCTGGGAACAGCAAGAGACAGAAGAAACAGCGAGGCAATTCCAGGCAGCAAGAATGACTTATACAAAGGCCACATGGTAGAAAGTTTTGACATGGGGGTGCTATAGCTAGAGTCTGGGAGACAATAGGAGGCACCCAGGCTTTCATGGCATGGAGGAAGGGCAAGGTCAGTGGGGGACTCGTGCTCACCGGAGGATCTGGAGTTTGCAGCCAGGGTTCCTGAGGCCCTCGCACAGCAGCAGCACACCAGGATCCCCGAGGTCATTCAGGCCCAGGTCCAGTTCTGTCAGCCTCTGGTTCAGGCTGAGGGTAGAGGCCAGGTCTTTACAGGCCATGGGACCCAGGTGGCAGATTTTCAGCCTGCACAAACCCAGATTGGTAAGCACTGGGGGGGGTGGGGGCGGTGTTTCAGGTGTGCTAAATTCATCTTCCTGCCCGTCTTCAAAGTCCAGCTAGCTATGGTGGTGCACACCTTTGATGCCACCACTTGGGAGATACAGGCAGCACAATGCTCAGTTACAGGCCGGCCTCGGATATATAGTGAGGCTCTGTCTCAGAAAGTCAGGAGCTGGTGGTATAGTTCAGTAGTAGGGCACTTAACTGGCATGTGCAAGTGTTAAGTTTCAGATAGCCCTGCCCCCTCACCAACAGGGTCTCAAGGACTTCTCAAGCTCCTGAGAAAAGGGAACGCAGCTGAGCTGAGCTGAGCTGATAAGCACCTTGGTCTTTGAAGTCAAGAGAAGCAGACTTTTCTCCACTGTTTGGCCAACATAGCAGGCTTTCCCTTTGATCTCTAAAGAGAACAGGTTTTAACAGTCCCGCTCTCCCATTTCCCCCAGCCCAACTTAAAAAAAATATACATCTTCCCACCTTCTGCAGGAAGCAGAAGCCTCCCCCTTTAAAAGACCCCAGCTCAAGACCCTCCTGAGGGCAGACATTTTCCCTGCCTGGAAGGGAATCTGTCCCATGTGTTCCTTTGCTAATAAACTCTGCTTTCTCCTGATCAACCCTACTCATCATACAGCTACTTTTTATCTATCAGCAAGGTCTTGTGTTGGGAGACCTCTGTTATGCAAAAGTCGAAGCCCCTTCACACCGGACAGCTCATGCAGCTCGGGGAATGTGCTGCGGGCTCCTTTTCATAGCAAGGTGCTTTCTGGCATCTTTCCTGTCTCTCCCTTTGAAGTGGCCGCCACAGATGCCTTGACATAAACATGGCCTTTGGCTCTATGCATACCATGCCTTCCTGTGTGTGATTTTTACAGGTAGACAATAGTCTAGCAGAAACCCACTTCCACATGTAAATAGAATATCTCACAAAGTATCTAAAAGCTTTTACCACTACCCCCATGGTATATAAATATGCTAGTCTTCTCTTAATAGTCGGAGATCAGGTCAGAGACTGGGACCAGGAGATCAGGTCAGAGACGGGGTCCCGGAGATTGGGTCCCAGAAAGCTGGATCAGCAGAGAGCTGGACAGCAAGGAGCAGAGATACAATAAAGCAGTAAACACAGACTAAGCCGTGCCTTGAGTCCTGTGTCTTACTACCGGCGACCTGACCTCACCGGAGAGCAGCACTCTCCGTTACCGACCCACGGATA
>NW_008332816.1:380606-392318 GCF_000622305.1 Nannospalax galili
CACCCATATTCACAACTGCCCATAACTCCAGCTCCTGGGGATATGATGCCCTCTTCTGGCTTCTGCAGGCACTTGTAATCACACATGCACATGCCCACACACAGATGCACACTTGAACACAGAATTAAAAATAAATGACTCTTTAAGACTTGAGAACTGTCGATCACATTGTACAAGATGTTTGTCCTGCGTTGCCAGATCTTTATGCCTTACCACGTGTCATACCCAGAGACCATGGATGTTTATCAGAGTTTCTTTATTTGACAGGTACTTTTCCAACTGAACCACCTTGCCAGCCCCAAACTACATGATTTTATCAAGTTATTATTATTATTATTTTTTTTTGTCTTTTTGAGGCAGGGTCTCCCTGTAGCCTCAGCTGTCCTGGAACTCACTATGTAGACCAGGCTGGCCTTGAACTCACAGAGATCCGCCTGCCTCTGCCTCCCAAGTGCCACCACGCCCGGCTAGCTAATTAATTTTTAAAACAAGGCCAAGAACCTGGAAGCACCCAGCCTCAACCCCATCACCAGTACCATCTCTGCCTCAGTCTGAGTGCTAGGACTACAGGTGTGCATTACCACACCTAGCCATTTCTGTTTTCATTCCACATAGACCTGGCACGTAGGATGGGCATACCCCTGAAGAACTCACCACAGGGTCCGGAGCCGCTAATTAATTTTTAAAACAAGGCCAAGAACCTGGAAGCACCCAGCCTCAACCCCATCACCAGTACCATCTCTGCCTCAGTCTGAGTGCTAGGACTACAGGTGTGCATTACCACACCTAGCCATTTCTGTTTTCATTCCACATAGACCTGGCACGTAGGATGGGCATACCCCTGAAGAACTCACCACAGGGTCCGGAGCCTGCAGACTGGGTGCCTCAGTCCTTGACACAACAACTTCAGGCCGGAGTCCTCCAGGGGGTTTCCGGTGAGGTCTAGCTCTACTAGTTGTGGGTTGCTGCTGAGAACAGAGGCAATCTCCCGGCAGGCTGCAGCCCCCAGAAGACACTTCCTCAGCCTGGGAGGAAGGAGACAGTGAAGAGCCTGGAGTGTCCTGACCCACCGTGCCCTGGTCCGTTTAGTCACCCAACATTATAACCTATAACACTGCAAATTATCCACCCTTAGCATCCATGAGAGATTTAGTCAAAGATAGGCATGTCCATGAGGTTCAAGTCTCCTATGTTTTTATCAGATCTGTTTTTCTTTTAAAAATATTTTATTTGTGCCGTGCGTGGTGGCGCACATCTTTAATCCCAGCACTCGGGAGGCAGAGGCAGGAGGATCTCTGTGAATTCAAGGCCAGCCTGGTCTACGTAGTGAGTTCCAGGACAGCTGGAGACCCTGTCTTAAAAAGACCAAAAAAATTTTTTTTTATTTGTGTGCGTGTACTGCCTGCATGTAAAATTTTATTTTATTTTTAAAAATATTTTATTTATTATTTTTAATTTTGTGTGTATATGTGTATTGCCTGGAAGTAGGTAAGTGCACCTGTGTCGTGCAATGCCCGTGGAGGTCAGAAGAGGCTGTTGGATCCCCTGGGACTGGAGTTACAGACAGTTGTTAGCTGCCATGTAGGTGCTGGGACTCAAACCCCTGTCTTCTGCAAGAACAGTCAGTGTTCTTAACCACCGAGCCACCTCTCCAGCCCTGTAAATTTTTATTTTATTTTTAATTATATGTATGCATTTGTGTCTTTCTGTCAGTATGTGCATATGAGTGTAGTTGCTCACAGAAGCCAGAAGAAGGCATTAGATTCCCTGGAGCTGGAGTGAAAAGTGATTTTGAGGGGCTGGAGAGATGGCCCCGTGGTTAAGAGCACCGTCTGCTCTTGCAAAGGACCTGGGTTCAGATCCCAGCACCCACATGATGGCTAACAAGTATCTTTAACTCCAGTTCCAGGGGACTGGATGTCCTCTGTGGACATTGTATGATGTGAGTGCACTTACATACATGCAGGCGATACACTCATATACATAAAATAAAAATAATAAAAAAATTTTTTTAAGTGGTTGTAAGCAGCCCGTCATGGATGATGAGTACTGAGGTCAAGTCCTCTGCATGAGCAGCAAGAACTCTTTAACCACTGAACCATATCTCCAACCCCCAAGTTTTATTTAAAACTTTTTCTATTTTTATTTTATGTGTAATTGTGCATTGCGCGCATACTGTAAGTGCACCCATGTTGAGCAATGCCTGTGGAGATCAGAAGAGTGCATCAGATCCTCTGTAACTGGAGATGGTTGTTTGCCACCATGCGGGTGCTGAGAATCGAACTCAGATCCTCTGCAAGAGCAGCCAGTGCTTTTAACCACTGAGCCATCTCTCCCCCGGTCCCCTCAAAATTTATTTTTATTTAATGTATTTGAGTGTTTTGCTTATATGTATGTAAGTGCACCACATGCGTGCAGTGCTCGTAGGGGCCAAAGAGCATGAGATCTGCTGGAACTGGAGTTCTGGATGGATGTCAGCTGCCCAGTGGGTACTGGGAACTGAATCCCAGTCTTCTGGGACATCAGTAAGTGCCCTTAACCACTGAGCTGTCTTTCCAGCCCCCAGCCCCCAGATTTGTTTTGTTTTGTTATTGATCACTCTTTTAAAAACTTTATTCTTCAAGAATTCCATATATGCATATGATATATTTTGATCACATTCATTCCTTCAACTCCACCTGGAATGCCCTAATTTCCTCCCTGAAATATATATATTTCCTGAAATATATATAAATGGGTGCAGTGGAATATATATATTTCCTCCCTGTGATATATATATCACAATATATAATATATATATTCCACTGCACCCAGTTAGTGCTGCCCATATACTCATGAGTGTGTGGCCATCAACTGGGGCATGGGCAACTTACTAGCGGCCACATCCCAAGGAGAAGTGACTCTCTCTCCCTTAGTGGCCATTAAGTACCAGTAACTCCAGCTATGGATGGGCTTCATGAGCTGGTACTTCATCTATGGAATTTGGGCTGGCCTGACCTTGTGCAGGGCTTTTGCAGGTAACCACAGCTGCTGAGAATTCATGAGTGTAACAGCCACGTCATGTCCAGAAACCAGCATTTCACAGCACTTCTCCATCCTCTGGTTGTTAAGTTCCTCTTCCTTGATGTTCCCTGAGCCTCCTGGGGGTGGGCACATCTCTAGATCTTAAACAGTGTCTCTTTGTAGTCACAGCTGGCCTAGAACTCACTATGTAGACCAGGCTGGCCTCTATTTCACAGAGATCCACCTGCTTCTGCCTCCTGAGTGGCATATGCCACCTCTGGCTGCCCTTGCAGAGAACCAGGGTTCAGTTCTCAGCACCCACATAGTGGATAACAATGACTATAACTCCAGTTCTAAGGGCTCCAACATGCCCTCTTCTGACCTCTAGTGGCACTGCACACACATGATGCACTTATATATACACAGGGAAAACACATAAAATAAAAATGTTTGCCAGGTATGGTGGTACCCACCTTTAGACCTAGCACTTGGGAGGCAGAGAGAGGTGGATCTCTGTCAGATTGAGGCAAGCCTGGTCTACACGGCAAGTTCCAGGCCAGCTAGGGCTACAGAGAGACCCTATCTAAAAACGACCAAATGGGGTGGGGTGGGGCTGGAGAGTTAGCTCAGTGGTTGAGAGCACTTCTGCTCTTCCAGAGCACCTGTTTTGGATTCTCAGCATCCACATCAGGTCACTCACAACCACCTGTAACTCCAATTCCAGGGGATCTGACACCCTCTTCTGGTCTCTGTGGATACCTGCATGCACGTGGTGCACATACATCCACTCAGGCACACACACATGTACATAAAATAAATTAAATAGATCTTTAAACATCTTAAAGAGCCTATTGGGGAGGTTAGGGGAAAGGAGGCTGGGTTTGATCTGTGTATGTTATATGAGTATGGAAAGATCACATTGAAAGGTGGGCATGGTGGCACACCACCAGATTATGGACACAGGAGTTTAAGGAGTTCAAAACCTGCGTAAGCTACATAGCAAGTTTGAGGCCAGCCTGGGCTACGTTAGACTCTGTCTCAATAAGCTGAAAGAGGGGGAGGAAGAGAGGGGCTGAGGAGATGGCTTAGTGGTTAGGGTTCTCAGCATCCACATGGTGGCTAACCACTGTAAATCCCATTCCGGGGGATCTGACACTCTCTTCTGACCTCTGTGGGAATTGCACGACATGCATGCACTTATATACACGCAGGCAAAACACTCATACATAAAATAAAAATAAATAAAATGTTTTTAAAGGAGTAAAAGAGAGGAGGAGGAGGAAGAACACTTACCCACCTTCCCACCCCCACCCCACTCTGTGCTGTCCACTCACTGAATCATCTGCAGCCTACACCTGGGATGCCGCAGCCCCTCACAAAGCAGTTCCAGGCCTGGAAGCCCAATGCCGTTACCGCTGAGGTCCATCCTTATTAAATTCCTATTGGCGATAAGAGCCTCTGCCAGATCCTTGCAGGCAGATCCAGAGACCTGGCACCTCTTCAGCCTGGGCAGGGAAGGAGAGAAGCAAGTCACTTCCTTGGCGGTGGTTTCATGAATTCTCTTTTCCCATCTTCTCTCCTTTTTTAGTTTGAACGTATTTTCATTTTTCTAAGATAAAAGAGGGGCTGGGGTGCAGCTCAGGCAGAGCCCTTGTACTGTATGCAGGAAGTCCTGGGTTCCAGCCCAAGGGTTAAGGAAGAACTAAATAAAGGAGATGAAGGTTGTCTGGGGCTTTTGTGGGTGGGAGTATGGTTTTGGTTGTGATTATTTCTTAAAATTAGAAAAATGTTATGGGGGCTGAGTAGATGGCCCTGTGGGTAAAGTGCCTGCTATGCAAGCATACGAACCTGAGTTCAATTCTCACACCCCACACAATAAACCAGGTGTGGCAGCATGTGCCTGTAACCCCAGCTCTGGGGGGCAGAGACAGGTGGATCCCAGGGGCTTCTGGCCAGCCAGTCTATCTGAAACTGAACTTCAGGTTGAGTTTGAGACTCTGATTCAAAAAAGTAAGGTGGAGAGCTAGGCGTGGTGGCATATGCCTTTAATTCCAGCACTTGGGAGGCAGAGGCAGGTGGATCTCTATGAGATGCAGGCCAGCCTGGTCTACATAGTTTGTTCCAGGCCAGCTGGGGCTACAGGGGGACCCTGTCTCAAACTAAACAAAAGAAAACAAAACAGAATGAAACCCCCAAAACATTTTTAAATGTTTATTTTTAATTATGGGTATGTGTTCGTATCTGTGTGAGAGTTTGTGCATGTGAGTCGTATGTCCTCAGAAGTCAGTGGTATTGTCTCTCCTGGAGCTGGACTTCTAGGCAGTTGTGAGTTGCCCAATGTGGGCACTGGGAGTCAAACTCAGGTCCTCTGGAGGAGCAATAACATTTCTTTCTTTCTTTCTTTTTTTTTTTTTTTTGTAGTTGTGCAACCATTACCATAATCCAATTTTAGAACATTTTAATCATTATGCATATTGTATTTTAGCACGTTTTGAAGACAATGCTATTGTACAGTTCAGGCTAACCCCAAACTCTCAATCCTCCTGCTTCATTTCCAAATTCTGGGATTACAGGCATGTAATTGGTTTATTTTTATTTTTGGTGGTACTAGAATTAATCCAGGGCCTTATGCCTGCTAGGTGAGTGCTCTACCACCGAGCTATACTCCCAGCCTTGCCAATGGGGACTGCAGTGACTTCTCCTCTTCCTCCTCCTCCACCTTCTCTGAGACAGGGTCTCCTGGTAGCCCCAGCTGGCCTAGAACTAGCTATGTAGACCAGGCTGGCCTTCATCTCACAGAGATCCGCCTGCCTCTGCCTCCCAAGTGCTGGGACTAAAGGCATGCACAACCACACCAACACCAACATATAAATAAAATGTAATTTTTTTAAATGTTAAGAAAAATTGGAAACAGGTTTGACTCAGTGGTAGAGCACTGCCTAGAATCCCCCAGCGAGGGGCTGGGGACATGACTCAGTGGTAGAGCACCCGCCTAGCATGTGGGAGATCCTGGGCTTCATCAGCAGCACCACAGAACAAGAGATTAGGATACAGGCACACAGGAAGCACCCATGTTAGGACACGGGCAAAAGGCCATCTGTAAACCAAGGAGAAGCCCCACTGCTGATGGACTTCCCACCCAGAACAGTGTGGTATGCTCCACAGCAGCCACAGCTGCAGAGGCAGCATCCTGCCTGTGTCCTGGTTAGATGAGCCCATGGGTAGAGGTCATGAGAACCAGGAGAAGCTCATGCAGCCGGGACCACTTCACTCACCTCAGGTTCTGAAGTTTGCAGTTGGGGTGTCTGAGGCCTTGGCAGAGCAGCTGCACCCCCTGGCTGCCCAGTGCATTGCGGTACAAAGCCAGCTCGATCAGGTTTGGGTTGGTGCACACAGCCGCTGAGATGTGCTCATTGTAGAGGTCCGGCAGCATGTTCCTCTCGGGTCTGTGTGAAGAACAACAGCCAGTGCACAGTTTTAGTGGTCAGTTTAAAATCATGGTGGCTGCCACCTATACATCACTTCCTAATCCAGAAGCACCTCACCTTCTTTTTTAAAAAGTGGTTTTTTTTTTCTTGTTTTTTGTTTTTTGTCTTTTTTTGAGACAGGGTCTCCCAGTAGCCCCAGCTGTCCTGGAATTCACTATGTAGACCAGGCTGGCCTTGAACTCACAGAGATCCTCCTGCCTCTGCCTCCCAAGTGCTGGGATCAAAGGCGTGCGCCTCCTTAAGAAAAACTTATCTGCATCTGCCTCATAAGTTGCCTCTGAACTAGCTGGCTGAATCCCTGTTTATTTATTTAAATTTTATGTGTATGAGTGTTTTGTATGAATGTAAGTGCAGCCATATGTGCAATGCCCACAGAGGCCAGAGGAGGGCATTGGGTCCCTAGAACTGGAGTTATGGATGATTCTTGTTAGCTGCCATGTGGATGCTGGGAACTGAACCCAGGTCCTCTGCAAGAGCAGCCAGTGCTCTTAACCACTGAGTATTTCTCCAGCCCTGAATTTTACCTTCTTTATGTATTATTTCTTCTCCTTTTGCCATTTTCAAGTTTATCTCAAACTCCAGGACTCTTAGATTCCAGGGGTGGTGGTGGTGGTGGTTGTACCATGTAGTTCAGGCTGGCCCCAAACCTGCTGGGTAGCTGAGGGTTACAGTGAACACCTGATCCTCCTGCCTTCATCCCCCACAAGTGGGGATGACAGGTGTGTAACATCATGCTCCATTTTAAGCAGAATGCTTTTATCTTTTTCTTTTCTTTAAATTTTTTAAAAAAATTTTTGTGTTTTGAGTGTGTATGAGAGTATTGCCTGCATGTGTGTAAGTACACCCATGTCATGTAATGCCCACAGAGATCAGAAGAGGGTTTTGGATTCCCCTGGAGCTGGAGTTATAGATGGTTAGTTGCCATGTGGGTGCTGGGAATTGAACCTGGGTCCTCTATAAGAGCAGCCAGTGCTGTTAACCACTGAGCATCTCCCCAGCCCTGGAAGAATGCTTTTTATAATAGATTCTCCCTGACTTGAACCCTTGTATAGTCTGGGTGGGCACTGTTCAAATGCAGGTCTCCTGTGTGTTGGGGTAGTCAGACTCCCCTGCCTGCTTTGGGACTGCCCTGTTGTATTGTGGTTATGTGTGATGTTTCCTAGCATCTCCCTTTTCTCCCCACTAGATGTCAGTAGCATCACTTGCTTCTCAGTAATGACAACCCCCGCCCCCCCCCCCCAAAAAAAACCAAACCAAAAAACCAAAAACAAAAATCCTTAAAAACACAACATGGAAGATTTTCAGGAATGTCTGTTGGGAGTGCCTCAGGGACTGAGCCCTTGGTTGCTGATCATAGTGGCTTACATTCATAATCCCAGCACTCAGGAGGCTGAGGCAGGAGGATTGCTGCAAGTCTGGGGTCAGTCTGGGTTACAGAGTGAGACCCTGTCAAAAAGCAAAACAAGTTGGGGGTGGTGGTGCACACCTTTAATCCCAGCACTGGGGAGTCAGAGGCAGGCAGATCTCTGTGAATTCCAGGCCAGCCTGGTCTACATAGTGAGTTCCAGGTCAGCTGGGGCTACTGGGACACCCTGTCCTTTTTTTTTTTCCTTTTTTTAATTTTATGTGTATGAGTGTATCGCCTGCATGTAGGTAAGTGCACCCATGTTGTGCAATGCCGGAGGAGGTCAGATGAGGCTGTCAGATCCCCTGGAACTGTAGTTACAGACAGTTAGGTGCAGTGTGGATGCTGGGACTCGAACCTGGGTCTTCTACGAGAACAACCAGTGTTCTTAACCGCTGAGCCATCTCTCCAGCCCCGAGACCCTGTCTTAAAAAAACAAAAAATAAGGACTGGAGAGATGGCTCAGTGGTTAAGAACACTGGTTGTTCTTGCAGAAGACCCAGGTTCGATTCCCAGCACCCACATGGCAGCTAACAGCTGTCTGTAACTCCAGTTCCAGGGGATCCGACAGCCTCTTCTGTCCTCCGCGGGCATTGCAAGACACAAATGCACTTACCTACATGTAGGCATAACACTCATACACATAAAAAATTTTTTTTTAATTAAACAAACAAAAAAACAAATGAACCTGTAACCTCAGCACTTGGGAAGTGGAGGCAGGAAGATCAGGAGTTCAAGGTCATCCTCAGCTACAGAGTGATTCCTAGCAAACTTGGGCTACATGAGACTGTCGGGAAAAAACAACAAGGTAGATAAGATGGTTCAGTGGTAAAAGGGGTTGCCACACAAGCCATGGGGTACGTGAGCCTGTGGACTCCTAGAACCCACAGTGGAAGGAGAAAACGGATGCCTGAAAGCTGTCCTCTGACCTCCACACACAGGCCACAGTACCCCACTCCCCAACAATAAATAAAATAGAATTTAAGCACTGAAAGATTGGCTGTAAGTCCAGCTCCAGGGATTCTGACACTCTCTTCTTATCTCCTTGGGCACTACATACATGTGGTGCACAAACAGTCATACGTATAAATATAAATAAATGCCTGGAGTGGTGGCACATGCTTTTAATCCCAGCACTTAGTTGGCAAAGGCAGGGCGATCTCTCAGATGGACGCCAGCCTGGTCTCTGTAGTGAGTTCTAGGCCAGCTGGGATTACAGAGAGACCCTGTCTCAAAAAACAAACCAAAAACAAAAAAACTTTGCATTTGGGAGCTGGAGAGATGGCTCAGAAGTTAAGAGCACTGGCTGCTCTTGCAGAGGACCTGGATTCAATTCCCAGCACTCACGTGGTGGTTAACCACCATCTGGAACTCCATTCTGGGAGACTCAGTGCTCTCTTCTGGCCTCCGCGGCACTGCATAGACATGAAGTACTTGCATACATGCAGGCAAAATACTCATACACTAAAACAAACAAACAAATAACAAAAGCCCCCACAAAAATCACCCTTGGTCGAGAACCACTGAGTAGAGGCATGAACTTGGAGCCCTGTCCCACACCGGCACTTACGGGGTCCCAGAAGGGTCCTTGGGGTCATCCTCTGCGCCTGCACCGTAGGCACCCCCATACAAATGCAGAACCACCGCGTTCCTGCAGTGCCTCACGCAGAATGAGCACACCACGTGCTCCATCTTGGTGGCGACGTTGCTGACCACCACCACCTCGAAGTGGCCCAGGGCCTCCTGGATGAAGTCTTCCTCTTGGATCTCGTACAAGCAGCTGAAGAGTTCCAAGGAGCCGCGCTGCAGGGTGGAGCCCTCGCTGAGAGCCTTGTCTCGTATCCATGCCAACACCTCCTCCTTGATGTGAGGCGAGACCTTCCAGCCTAGACTCTTCTCCAGGTAGCGTTGCATCTCCTCATTGAGGAGTCCAAACAGGAAGCGGACCGTGAGTGCCAGGAAACTCCTTTGGGAAAACCCGTACTCAGTCAGCACCCTCCTCACTGTCTCTCTGCTGTGCATCACATAGTACATAGCTGCAAAGAATTCCTGGAAACTCTGGTGAATGAAGCTGTAGAAGTTCTCGCACTTGATGTCTTTCTGGAAGATGTTCACGTTGAGGAAGGGGGAGACATCCGCTCCATCCAGGCCATGTTTCTGCAGGTCCTGATCCTCAAATAGGACCTTCTGATTCCAGAGGCCATCTGCTGCCAGCGAGACCAGGCCCCTCTGGTTGGGTGGGGCTTTGAGGGTTGGGGTCCCTGGCTTGGGCTGCATCAGACTCAGAAGGTAGAACATGTAGACGGCTGTGGTGGTCCTAGATGTTTGTCTTAGAAGCTCCCCACCCTCCAGCTGCTGCTTGAGGCAGGTGCAGACCACCCAGGACACCATGGGGACGAAGCACATGGTGAAGAGGGGCTCGTTGTGTGTCATGAAGCTGAACACTTGGCTAGCCTGCTCTTCGTGGTGGAAAAACCTATAGAAGTACTCCTTTCTGTCTGCCTCAGAGAAGCCCAGGATCTCCACGTGCCTGGGGTGTTCCAGCAGGCCCTGGAGCTTCTCTAAGGCGCAGGGTCTCGTGGTGATGAGCAGAGACAGCTCGGGCAGCAGCTTCTTCCGAATCAGGCTGCTCAGGAGGAGCTCCGTGGATCGTTTCTGCTCCCAGCAGAGGCACCAGGGTCCCTGCGCATCGTGGAAGGAAGGACGGAGCTCATCGAAGCCGTCGATGATGAACAGGAGGCGGTCTGGAGCCTGGAGGAGGTCCTGGAGAGGCACACCAGGCTCTGGCCAGCAGCGGGAGAGGAGATCTTGTGCGCTGCACTGCACGTGGTTCCGGTTCAACTCTTTACAGTTGATGTAGAAGATGTAATCAAACCGGCCTTGGAAGAGCCTCCCGTCGGCCCAGTCCAGCATCACTTTGTGAGCCAACATGGACTTCCCCATTCCAGCCGCGCCCAGCACCACCACCGTGCGCGGTGGCTCAGGGCGTTCCTCATCTGGCTCAAAAAGGGACTCGATCTGGATAGGGCTGGCCTGGTGGCCCATGGTTTTGGCGTGTCCCTGCCCTGTGTCCAGAAGCTTCTGTTGGGCCCAGATGGGATTGGAGTGTTCCTTCACTAAGAGAAGCCTAGTGTAGCGGTGGTTCAAGTTGACACATTCCCCAAGGCGTGCGTTGCGGTCTTCCATCAGCCGAAATTTCCTGCGGATGTAGTCTCTGTAGGTTTCTTGGGGATCTAGTGGAGAGAAAGAGGGGGTCTGTGGCAGACTTATTAGCACTTTTTCTCTATTTTTCTTTTTTCTTAAATACTTTATTTTTACTTAAAATTATTATTATTATTGTTATTATTATTTTGGTCTTTTTGAGACAGGGTCTCCCTGTCACCCCGGCTGTCCTAGAATTCACTATGTAGACCAGGCTGGCCTCGAACTCACAGAGATCCGCCTGCCTCTGCCTCCCGAGTGCTGGGATTAAAGGCGTGCGCCACCACGCCCGGCTAAAATTAATCTTTTAAACTGGCGAGTGAGATTTATTTAAGCTAGTTTTGTTTATGTGCGGTTTTTTTGCCTGCATGTAATGCCTGCGGAGGCCAGAAGAGGGCATGGGATCCACTGGAGCTAGAATTATCCATGGTTCTTAGATAACATGTGGGTACTGGGAGCCGAACTCAGTTCCTCTGTAAGACCAGCCAGTGTTCTTAACTGCTGAGCCATCTCTCCAGCCCCTTTTAAAATTATACTTTTATTATTTTTATTTTATGTGTACGAGTGTATTGCCTGCATGTATGTGAGTGCACCCGTGTCGTGCAATTCTACAGA